>NW_006256908.1:7573042-7680957 GCF_000478725.1 Eutrema salsugineum | reverse complement strand
GCATCACGGATTTGGAGATAGATCAACAAACCGATCGCTGTAGATAGGAACAAGGTTTTAGACAGTTAGGTCTCAGTACATAAAATTACCAATGCCTTAACCATTAACATAGTTAGTGTTAGGGATATATGGCTTACCTGCAATCCTTGAAAAATCCCCATGAATACAACATGAGAGTACCATTCTGTGTTCCACAGATAACTTTACGGCCATTCTAAAAGAGACAATAATAATACATACATAAGATAATTAGCAACAATGTAGAGAAAAAGCTTGATATGACACATTCTGGCTATAAATACTTTTTTTGTTTGATCGATGAATTAATGAACATATAATGGAGTCACCTTCATTATAACAACAGAAAGTAGTTCGTCTTCAGAAAACTCCGACTGAGATTGGACCTTGCTCGTTCTTACGTTACAGACAGACAGAGTCCCATCTCCACTAAACAAAGTCAGAGAAACCAAAATAAAAGAAATGAGTAAAGAAAAAAAATCAAAAGGCACTAGCTTCATTGAATCAGATGGCTACAAAAATCCAAACCTTGTTGCCACTAGCTTCATCGAATCAGATGCGAAGGTCATGTCAGAAATGTAATCTTCGTGTACACTAAACTCGTGCGAGCAAGAGCGCTGTCTCGTATCCCAAATCTGAGCAGATGAACGTACATTAAATAAAAAAACAAGCACATAAGCTAAGTCCAACATTTTAATGCCTCCGACAGGAAATTGGGCAAGAAAAAGTTTAGACAGGAAATTCCAAGTTCTTAAGGCCGAAGATACACAAACACACACATATCTGGAGATACTAAGGAACACGGATCCTAATTCTTCACACACAAAAATTGTAGAAATCTCATCAGAGTGAGTTGTATTATAGTTGCTTCAAAATTCCTTAATGATTAAAGAGGAAAGAGAAAAACTTTGTACAGACCTTAACGCAGCCTTTATCATCCCCTGAAGCGATTGTTGTCTCAGTAACAGTTATCAAAGTGTTAACAGCATCCCTAGAAGACCAACGCGAAATATTCTCAATCACTAAAAAGATAAACAATTAACTAGAACGTGTCTATAAATGGGAATTAAATTACTCGTGAGCATTCTCAAGACGTGCAACACTAGCACCAGTCTCTACATCGGTAGCTAGAATGGAGCAATCTGCTGAAGCTGTGACGATTCCTAAAACACACATAAAAAAGGCGCATATGTAATGTAAAACACAACTACAATTGTTGGAACATGAGCTCAAATGTGTTTTAAAAGTTAAAGAACCAAACTTTGTCCATCATCAATAAAACGAAGAGCTCTGCAAGACTCATTATGGGCACGAACTTTACGCTCCCTAGCACAAAATTCAGCGATCTCTTAGACGACCCACAACAAAAGAGAGAAACTTTGGAGATGAAAGAGCGTCTAATACCTGACAAGTGAAGAATCTTTGTCGTATCGGTATCTGCAAAAAAGAGGTCACATGATTGATGCCTCTTAAGGGGTGATTGGAAACAAGGAATTGAAAGTTAAGGGCTTTAGAATTACAGATGCAAGTGGCCATCGATGAGACCAGCAGCCACTAGATTCTTCGATGGATGGAAGTCAATACCGAAGGCGTTGGCTCCCAAATCGATCTCCATTACAACAACTTCAGAATCTTAAATCACCAACTGCCCCCAAAGTATAGAGAGACAAGTGACTAGAGAAGCCGTCGGGTCGAATTAAGTAGGGTTTATTTAGGGTTTTCCGAGCAATCCTCTGTTTTACAATTTTGCATTTAGCACCGGTTTTCGTTTTTCTTCTTTTTATTTATTTTTTATTTTATCATTTCTGGCCAATTCCCCCATTCTAATTTCCACCTTTTTTCACAGACTAGATTTTTTTTTTGGGTTTCCAAAAGTTTTCTCAGAATTGCGTAATTTCCACTGTTTTTCATTTGTTGTTGGCCTCTCCTCAATGCAGCTCTCTAAAAAAAACAGGTTCAAGCTGAGTTCTTAGATAATGCAGTACTTAGCCTTCTCAAGAATTGGCTCGAGCCGCTTCCTAATGGTAGCTTATCGAATATAAACATTCGCACCTCTGTCTTGAAGAGTCTAAACGATTTATGCATCATACTAGATCAACAAGACTGTAGAAGAGAACAGTTGATCGAAGGACTTAATGTTCTTATCAAAATCGAATGAAGAGACTACACTTAATGGGAGACTCGCTAATGACTTAGTCAACAAATGGGGCGAAATCATGCATAATAAGAGCACAAGATATGAGAAAATGTTTAGTCAAGAGGAGCATGAACAGCAACAGAAAATGCTTTTAAGAAAAAGACAGAACAAAACTGCTCCTAAGGTGTCTGAAACGAAAGCCAGAGACTTGAAGTAGTAGATGTTGACTTTTCTGGGGAACCAAATTCCATCCAAGGTTGCACATAGGAGAGAAGTAGGAAGAGCAAAAGTACCAATAGAAATGTCAATGGACTTTATGATCCGTCCTGAATCGAAATTTGACAGAGAACTAGAGAACCTCGTGCCAAGATGAATCGACAACAAAGGCATCCATGAAAATATAATCTACAAACTGCAGAAGCGAAAGGCGCTCAGGAACAAGAGCCTGCAACTCCAAGCAACAAAGCTTAGTGCAGATGATCACACCATGCTCAAGTACTTGTAGACATTTGGTTTGGACAACTTCAATTGCAAAATCCATGGCGAATTTCCACACGCATTGTGTCAGTTATTAAGTCATGTAGAGAGTTATGAAGACACAAAAGATGACTTTCTAATACAGATACCGCTTTTGGTCGAGATCACAATTGAGGAAGAAGATACATGTGGGCTAAACTAAAAATACTAAAGCTTCAACAAATAGATCATCAAGGGTTAGAGGAATTTCTCAGTAATTCTTCAAGGTTTTCTGACATCGTGGTCAATTCAGCACAATGCATGTCAAAACACTCGAGATTCCATTCTGAACTCCAGGAAGCCATATGATATGAGAGGCCACTAGTAACTCTGCACATAGGACTTCATTGTAATAACATCTCTTTTAACGAATTGTTGACATTTTCGGTCCATCGACTTTCTTATAATCAGGCGGATTTTGCATTTTGCAACTCACAGTATATTGCCTTAGCACTGAATTTGTGATTTATGGAAGCTCACTCTGTAAAGTCTGCGTTGGTGCAGAGTAAGGATTGGATTTGATAAGTTCGAGCAAAATGATCCATAGACACAAACTACTATCTAGCGTCTGAATTCTGTACCAAGTTTTCAGAAAATCGGACTTCAATGATTGATGCATATGAGGTTTTGTTGCTGATTAACCAAATATCAAAACACAAACTTTCGGAAAAACACATCATGAAGGCACCAAAACACATTCCGGAAAAACCAAATTAAGATACATAATTGAGTAGATATAAACAGGGGTACAGTAACAGAAAGCTTATTATGAGAAAGCAATCAGTGTCGCAAAACCTGTTTTAATTCAATTTATGCCTTGAATTACGAAATGTCCAACTACCTTTTTTAAATTTGGACATCAGATACCAAAGGCAATTCTTAAACACAAAAAACGAAACTTTCATTTCATCGATGAAAAAAAACCATCCGCAAAATATTATAAACCCAAAAGACTGGAGATTTTTTGAAATAGTTAAGAAGAGGTCAGATGGTAGTGCATGTCATTGAATCAACACTAAGTTTCAGATTTAATAGACGTTGGATAATTATCCTCATTCCTCTCCTCTTATGCCTTAAATACAAAGATGAATTCAACTAAAACCCAAAACTTCGAAATTTTCTCAACTATTGGATCCAATGAAACCAGAAAGAAAACATAAGAAGAAGAGGTTGTTAGAGCTATGAACAAAAACCAGATAAAGAAAGTCAATCACCATATTGCATCGAATGCTAGTAAGACTGGGGCGACAATTACAAATCATCACTTTCCACCATCATCAAGAAAGAAAACATAGCAAAGGGACAATAAAAAACTCAACCAACAAGATCAAACAAACAGAACTATCAAAGGAAACATAATTCGGGGGAAAACAAAGTGCAATAAGTGGATTGATGAATCGGCTCAAGTGATTTTGAAGAGAAGTCTCGCCATTAAATACAGAGTCACACGAAAGTGCTCGAGACTAGGGTTTCACATTGAAGCCTTTTATGGGCCTTCGTCGATGAGGCCCATGTTTCTTGTTCTTTAACCTTTTTTTTTTGTTTTCTTGTTGTTGTTGTCAAACCAGATGCCGTTAGTTTATGTGCAGCTTCTGCTTCTAATGTTTGTCAATTGTTCGGGTACATGTTTTGAGTCCATAAGAAAAATGAGACATGCTTTTGGCTCCTGTTTCAGCAGCGGCAGTGATAGTATGTAATAACCAAAGCTATTGCAATTGAAATTGTCGGATTCAGCCAACAAGCATCAAAGATTCAAGAGATTATACTCATTCGGTGTATTGAGGATCATGTTCTGACCATTTATCTTGGTTGACTTTCATGCAGCCCCACAAAAATCTGCTATTCGATTTGTTACCAAATTTATAAATTCAGTATTCTATTGTTTCCATTCATAGATTATAGAAAGCATTCCTAGTTTTCTAGATTTGCTCATAATTATGTAATTAAACATACCTTTTAAAATTAGGAGAAAAACATGACACAAATGTTTATCTAATCAGCTCTTGCGTTGACACAAGAGATATTCTAAATCAAGAAAGAATATTGGATTTGAGTATTCGAATACAGAAATATGAGTGATGATGATGATGACAGTTAAAAAAAGAGTGGATAAACTGTAATGATGGTCTGAGTAATAAAAAAAAATAAAAAAACGAAATTTATGAAAGGAAAAAAACGTAAAGGACAGAGACAGAGAAAGGGTTTCCTTTGGACACAGATATAAACTTGTTTCTTCCTGCTAAACCTCTTCTTCTTCTTCTCCTGCTTCTTCATTTTGCGACGTTGTTTGGTTCAGATCTGATAGAGAGAGAGAGAGAGAGAGTGAGAGATCTTACGACGGAGACGATGAGCGGAAAGATCGTCGGTGGTGGTGGGAGTGTCGGAGGCAGGAAAAGCTATAACGGGATTTCTGATATTCCGTCTGGCTCGAGGAAGATGGTACAGAGTTTGAAGGAAATTGTGAACTGCCCTGAAGCTGAGATCTATGCCGTGCTCAAGGACTGTAACATGGATCCTAACGAAGCCGTCAATCGCCTCCTCTCCCAAGGTTTCTCATTTTTCTGTCTTCTCAGTTGCTGAGCAAGTGTATGGTCAAATTGGGCATCGAAGATAATTAGGGTTTACACCTTTTCCATGAAGATTTTTGTTTTCAACGCTGAAATGTTACTGAGAGTTTGTGTTGATTAGGGTTAGATTGGGGGGTTTAAGTTAGATACTTGAAAGTTTCGTCTTTTCAGCATTTAGTCCTTCTCGTTGAACTCATAAGCTACGATCATTTTTTTTTTTTTTTGAGCTTTTTTACTTTGCTTTCGAGGTGCTTCTGTGTTTCAGCTAATGTAGTGTCATGATACTGATTCTTGTTCTCTCTCTGTTCAGATCCTTTTCACGAGGTTAAGAGCAAAAAAGAAAAGAAGAAAGAGGTAAAGATCATATCTTTTTTGCGTACCTTTGAAGTCCTGTGTTGGCATTTTAATCAAAAACTTAGTGAACCATTTCTGTTTCTAAGCGTCATGCTCAAACTATCTAATTGATGCCAGTCCTTATCTGTTTAAGTGCTTCCAATCACTGTATTTATTGAACTGTTCTTGTATATCACTCGATCCTAGATGTTGTTTTGGTTTCAGTTAGTTTTTATTTCATTCAAGGTTTATTGATTTACTTGCTGTTCAGATTAGGGATATACCGGATTCCCGGCCACGAGGCTATAGCAACACTTACAACCGTGGAACTAGAGGTGGTTCTGATCGTTTTAGTGGACCTGGACGAAGCGGAGCTACGCCTTTTAGCTCTAGTGGTATATACATTGCTTTTTGGCTTTATGATACTATATCGGAAAACTTACTTAACTCTAGTTATGAATTTCTGTTCACGTGTTTTTCATTATTCAGAGTCTGGAAATTTCCAAGGAAAAGCTACAAACAAGAGAGAGAGCGAGAAGCAGGGTTATGCAGGTTCTTTTTCTTCTACATCTGGAGTATCGACCCACCATCCGATACCACACAGGTTTTCCTTTCAGTGATCACTTCATTTTTCTTGTATGAATAGCTCTTGGTATAATGAGCGTAACGAAAAAAACAGGGCCACGTAGTATCTGTAGTATCACTTCATTTGATACTATTCTAAATTCTCTTTCTTTTACTAGTTTAATGCAATTGGACAAGTCACTAGCCTGCCCTAAGATGAACAATTGATTATGGATATCAACCCGTTTTTTTCATTGATTCAATTGGTAGGATTTAGTTAGTAGGCTTTCGGACCAACCAAATTTAGGTTATGTTTTGAAGTAGTCTGATGACCAGATCCTTTGATTTTTAAGTTTGTCATACACAGTGTCTACACTACAGAACTTTAATTGTTTCCAACTCTGAATGGCCTAGAGTATTTAGGTCGCCTATGGCTTAGTGCTAGAAGAATAGAATAAGTAACTGTTTCATCACGAGTCTTGAATACTTACTTTCATGATGTTTGAAAGTTTTATACTGATGCTAAGCAATCTTCCGTGTACAATTGATATTTGAATTACTTGAATCAATGAATTTTTTAACATAGTAAAAGCGTTATGTACTTCGATAGAGTTTCTATGATAAGGTTAGCTGTGGCCATGGTATCAAATCTTGCACATCTGTTGAAAGGTGTCAAGACCTAACTCTTCCATATTCCACTTCTCCTTAGTGTAGCTCTTCTACTTCTGCATCTATGAGATATATAGTTTTGTCCATCACTACATTTGAGTCGCAGTTTGCTCATGTATGCTCTTTATATTTTGCAGTGATTCTGTAGCTATGGACCGTAAAACGCCAACTGTTACCTCGGGTGGTGGAATACCATCATCACAGACTGTTTCTGGACATCAAACTGCATGGTGTGGAGCTGCAGGTCAGATGTCTATGGCTGACATTGTGAAGATGGGTAGACCTCATAACAAGACAACCACCTCTCATAAAAATGTAGATAGGCGTTCCGAGGTAAATCATGCGCATGAAACTGCTGCAAATCAACATGTACCTGTGAAAGAGGAATGGCCCTCGATTGAGAAGCCAATGGCTGCTAGCACTTCTTCTGTATCAGTGGCACCATCTGATTCAGAGACACGCACTGATCCAGCCGATTTTCAATCCAGTAGAGGAGATCAGTATCTGAAGGGCCACTTGGAAGATACACATCTAGCAGAAAATGGTCCCTTAGGATATCTTGGTAGAGATCATGTGCAGGCTGACACTGTCGCTGGCGGAGTTGTTCAGGAAGATGAATCTGGAGCGTCATCTGAGTTTGCTGATAATCCATACAGACACCAAACGCAGAACCATCCTGTTGAGCACCAGAAAGGTAAGAATTTCTCTTTGTATTAGTTTTTCTAACGTGTTCAGAAAAGAATTCATGTATGCTTTAATGATAACGACGTGTCTTGCATGACCATAGTTCCACACTATTTAGGTTATAATGGCACATAATTTGGCAGATGCTTGATTGAATTTTCTTTTGTTGATATGTCATACCACATTGGTTTCTTTGTCATAAATAATCATGTGTCTCTGCAACTTGATCATATTAGCTGCCGGGAAATGGAAAAATCTTGTACACTAGATGAAGCTTCTTCTGTATTTGGTTTAAGCTGAACTTTACTTTTTCAGTTTTGTGTTTCTTCTCTTAGTTATGTTTTAGTGTGAGAATGATGCTCGTTGTTTGAAGTCGTGCAAAAAAGAAAAAAAAAACATTTTGGAAAATCTGCAGCATGTTTTATATATTTTCTTGTCTTGTTGCTGTCTAATTCGGGGTGTCAATATTCTTTTGCAGATGAAGATGATGTTTCGGCTGTTGCTGCCAACCTTCAAGAGTTAAGCATAGAAAACCATGAGAAATTCTCCTCCCATGATGAGGATAGACCTGCTGTCGTAATTCCAGATCATCTGCTGATACATACAGAAGAGTGCTCACAGTTAAGCTTTGGAAGTTTTGGAGGTTTTGGATCAAGACCTTTGAACAACAACTTAGAAGAGACATCTGATGTACCTCCACAGATTGAACGTGCTGATGCCAGGCATGACCTTATTACTGATTTTCCTTTTGCAATTAGTTTCTGGGCTCTTTTCCTTTGTACTCACCATTAATCAATCGTTTTGTGCACAGAAATACCGAGTTCTATGGAGATGAACATCTAGGAAACATGTCAAATGAAAATGTGGTCCATACGTCTACTGCAGAAAATTATGATGAATCTTCAGAATCTCAGCGAGAGGCTTTGTTGCCAGAAAACCCTGAAACCGCTCATCAGGAGAACCAATACTCGTTTGCTCAGTCGGATCCAGAGTATGCATATGAAAATGCCAAGCAGCAGAATACTGCATTCGATGCGTCACAGACAGGCATGCAGAATCAGATGCAGAATCTTGCTTCATTGACAAATGTAATGGTAAGCTACATATATTACTACCAAGTGCCTAAGGTTTTGCAGCTTATGGTTTTCTATTATAGCTTTTAAGAGTTTCTCCTTTTATATTTGAAAGAGGTAGTAATATGGATTGCTGTTCAAATCTAAAAGTTAGTTTTGTATGATGCTAATGATATATAATTCTTGGTTGACATCTTTGGTTTCAGCGAGGCCAAGGGTATACAAATTCAATTCCAAACACACTATTGGCAGCACAAAGTGCAAGGGAGCTTGAGCTTCAGTACTCAACTTTCCCAGGCGTACAGTCTATGCCATCAAGAAGCAACGATTCCTCACTAGGTGGCCAAAGCAATTCTATGCCAGAGGTGATCCCCTTACCTGTAGACTGAGATACTTCTTTTAATCAAATAGCATATCTTTGTTTTCTTTTGGCTTTTGTTGGGAATTCGGTTAGTAGAAACTACGGATCCCTTGTAAATTGTATCCATGATCGCTTTCTTCTTTGCTTGATAAAAAGCAGTAATACTTGTGAATAAAAGGATTTTGTTTTCATGTTCAATGTACTAGGATAAGAACATGGAATGGTTAGTCCATCAAAATTGTTTAGGAAATTTTTCGATTTACAATGTTTTGGTTTTATTTTCTTACACGCAGGCGCTGAGAGGTGGTGGTAGTCAAACAACGCAGCCAAGCCAGCAGAACTTACCCCCTGGTGCCAATATTGCTACTGGACCAGCTCTTCCTCAACAGCTACCAATGCATCCATATTCTCAGCATACTGTACCTCTAGCTCACTTTGCCAACATGATCGGTTACCCTTTGATGCCTCAGAGCTACCCGTACATGCCATCGGCTTTCCAGCAAGCATTTGCTGGTAATAGCTCATACCACCAGTCACTGGCCGCTTTGCTTCCGCAGTACAAAAACAACATTTCCGCCAGTAATGTGCCTCAGTCAGCAACTTCTGCTCCTACTTCCTCCGCCTATGGGTTTGGAAATTCAAGCAATGCTGGAGCCGGAAACTATCCTCTTAACCACCAACAACAACAGTCCGCTCCGTCTGGGGCATCGCTTAGTTATGAAGACGCCCTGAGTCTACAATACAAACAGAACAACCATCTATTATCACTTCAGCAACAACAACAACTACAACAACAACAACTGCAGCAGCAGCAGGTAATTGTTTCTCAGTTTGATGCATGCATGGAAAGACTTTGTTTTGACATAATCTGTTTGGTCTCAGAATGAAAACTCGCCTATGTGGCTTCATGGACCTGGCTCTCAAACCATGTCGGGTGTCCCGAGCAACACGTACTACAACCTTCAAGCACAACAACAAGCTCAGCAAGTTCGCCAAGCTCAGCAACAAGCACAACAGCAGCAGTATGGGTCGCTCGGTTACCCAAACTACTATCAGTCGCAAACAATGGAGCACCAACAGCAAAACCCAAGAGACGGTGGCTCGCAAGGTCAGCCCTCAAAGCAAACACAGCAGCAGCAGCTCTGGCAAAACTCTTACTAGACGGTTTTGGTCCGCCCAGGCCATGGTATTGTGTACTTGTCACGTAGCCGTGGCTATAAAGCTGATAACCAGTTATATAGGTTATCGGTTATTTGAGTTGTTGGGTAGGGAATCTGAAGGGGAAAAAGGATGAATCTTCACCATGTCACTGTGAGTGTATTTGTCATCTTCTGTTAACTTAGGGACAAGCAAACTCTAATTTGGATCAATGCAACGAAAACCAAAGAAAAAAGGCAAAAGCTCCTATGTCTTTTCTAGCTTTGCCTCTGTGGCTCTGTGCTCCACCTTGTATAGCATCTTTGCTTTCTGTTCAACTGTTTCAACTTTTGATGGTTTTGGTTATCATGGGGAACTTCACAAATATGAAAAACCAATAATATATAACAAGTATAAATAGTGGATTGCTTTTTGTTTTCCTTTGACGACGGGTCAAAGCATGCTTAGAAAAACATGTCACATGTTTAAGCTAAAAGTATGCTTATAAATTTTTTATCATACTATCATACATATCCCTCCCTATTTCAGAAATTCATCGTTTAGTCAAATCTTTTAGCCTTACCGTGATTACTACTTCTCGACTACAGTATAATACATTCATCACTAATTGATAATATGTTCTCTCTCTCGGGTATGTTATGAACTTATGAGTATATCTTTGCAGACATGCACATTTTCGTTATTTTTTGAAAAATCTACTTTTCTTCGAGTTAATCAAACTTGTCGACAGTCCCCTAATTTTACACATAAGAAACAAAAGACAATTGCTTTGAATTGGAAAATGTAAATTGTTTATTTGGTCATGTGTGAAATTCCTAGAAACATACATTAGAAAAACGTCTATCACATAAGTTCTTTTAACTTTTAAAAGAAACAAAAAGAAACATAAATTATATTAAAAGAAAAAAGAAAAAAACTAAAGAAATTTTTGCTTAAACCACAATAACGAGTCTACCCCAAATGCTGTCCTCAAACTGTCGTTAAAAACCTTCAAGGTTGGCACAGAAGCTAAAGTGCCTTCTCTGCTTTGAAACTCTGCTTTTGCCTCACAAAAGTGACTTTAGGCTAACTTAGAACCCGAAGAAGCCGAGTTCACTTGCTTTCTCCTTCTCAAAGGTCTCGAAATACTGATATATGATGGTGACCGCCAAGAGGATTCCAGTCCCCGATCCAATGGCTCCCATGAAATCAGCCAGAACGGTGAGTGCACCAATACACACTCCTCCGAAAGCTGCTGCTGTTGGGATATACCTGTTCAGTTCCTTCTGTAAGTTGGATTCTCTATGTCCCGGCATCACCATTTGTTGTTCCTGTAACGCATATGCAGAGTGTTCAATAACAAATACCCAACACCATGTAAGAACTCAAGGTTTATTTTATCGAGCTGTTACGATTTTATTACCTTGAGCTGCTTAGCTACGTCCCTAGCAGAAGATCCAGAGACTTCAATCCATGTCTTTGAGAAGAGAGCACAAGCAGTGAGCATGAAGACGATGTAGAACAGTGCATGGAACGGGTGAGCTGCCATATCCGAGAAGCTGCATCCATATAGTAACATATACATACTCATTAAACCAGTTGATGCATTAACAATTTGATTGATTAGAACGAATAATGGAAGACACTGCAGTACCTTGCTGGAGCTGTGATGAGGTAAGCCAGACCACTAACTGGAATAGATTGCCCACTGTACTCAGATTCTTTCCATTGTCCCAATAGATTTACAAAGAAATTTCCGCTGAACTTCCTGTAGAGAAGCTGTTGACCACGAGGAGATTCAATGTCATCACTCAGCAAAGAATGTGGGTTTTTATAGCAGCATGTACGAGATATGGAAAGAAGGTCTGTACCTGAGAGATGAAGTACAGATTTGAGACGAGAGCAGATTGGAGAATGATGGGCATGTTAGAGGTGTAGAACAGCTTGATTGGGTAAGAACCCTGTTGCCCACGGGCATTCTTTGATCTCACAGGCAAAACAACACGGAAGCCTTGGAAGTAGATCACAATCAGGAAGATCAAGACTGTGGCAAGCAAGTTGGTAACATTTGGAAGGTTTTGCCGGTAGAAAGCTTGGCGCAGAGCCGCAACCTTGTTGGACTTGGTTATCAGCATATGGAACAATGCAATAACAGCACCTTCAAACTCAGCTCCACGTCCAGTGTTGATGGTCGTTGGGCTGAATGCTTTCCAGATAATGCTCTCACTGTTTATCATCAGTTTGAAATTGTAAGTATCCCATTTACCCGAAAAAAATATTCTGCTAGGGATCCAAAAAGGAAGGGCTTTATAGAGTGAGGAAGAACTTGTCCTACCAGATGTTGGTGGCAATGAAAAGTGAGATTCCAGAGCCGAGACCATATCCCTTCTGAAGGAGCTCGTCAAGGCAGATAACAATGATTCCGGCAAAGAAAAGCTGGAGGATGATCAGAATGGCATTTCCAACACCAAGCTGTCCAACGGGGCCATACATTCCAGAAAGAACATATGCCACAGCTTCACCGATGGCAATCAGAATACCAAGAAGCTTCTGAGCACCATTCCTACAAAACAAGTACGAACACAGAATAAGAACTCACAAGAACACAGCTTCACAGTTTTCCAAAAACAGCTCAATCAAAGTCCAGGTTTGGTAAGAAGTAACGAGGAAAAGACATGGTCAAATCACACAGGACATAGTATCAGTTCATGCTCGGAATTGTAAACAGAAACGGCAAAACAATACTTACAAGAGTGCACGATCCTCACGAACATTGTTGTCGACCTCAATAATCTTTGAACCTGCCAAGAGTTGCATCACGAGTCCAGATGTGACAATAGGAGTAATACCCAGCTCCATCACGGTCCCACGGTTGGACGCAAGAATGACACGCATCCAATAGAATGGATCGGCACCGGTCGTGGAGTGAATTCCATAGAGAGGAAGCTGACTACAGACAAGAAAGATGAAGAGAGAGATCACAGTGTAGATAACCTTCTCTCTGAATGGCACCTTCCTGTCAGCACTCTGGACCTCTGGCAAAAAAGCAAGGAATGGCCTCACCAAATGCAAAACTCGAAATCCTCCTCCCATTGTTGTATCGAATTACGTTTGATCCTTATTTGCTTCTGTATAAATCGTAAATTAATTTCAAGTCAGCTCCTAAAACACAGAATTATGAAAACTAAACAGACCCACACGCATGCACTAAATTTACAAGCTTCATGAAAAATTCAAAACTATTTCATCCATGCGAACAAACACACAACCAACAAATTCACGAATTCTGCAACAGTATATCAATCCAGCTCCTCAACACTCAATATTACATTAAATCGATGAATCTGCGAGAGTGGGATACAAAAAAAACTGAAACTTTACTTTAGTGGAGCTAAGGAAGGTTATCTCAAGCGGTATCACTGTCGATCTAAAAACCAGATCTACGAAAAGGCATCCGATCCACACCGAGTATACATAAATTCGATACAGATTGGTAACTAAGAAATGCGAAACAGATCTAAAACCATAGATCAATAATCACACAGATCTGATACATGTTCCACACAATAATTTTTGATTTCTTCTCTAAAATAGAAGCAAAGATGCGAGAGACTCACAAAACCAACGATGGAGAAATAGAACATTCAGGAGAAAGCAATCAGGAATTGGAAGAGATTAAAAGGAAGGAGAGAAGCGAGCACTTACGATCTATGTAGACCGATCAGCTCCGAAACCGACGGCTTCGATAATTTTTCTTCCCCTTCACACGGAGAAAGAGCGTTGTAGTTTTGATGGTCAACGAAAGACGAAGGTCACCTTATAAGTATAAAAATCCATTTTAGATTTTTTATTTATTTAGTGAATTAATGCCAAATCGTGGCGATGCGAGAGAAATATGCTCGACACGATAGTATAACGAATCGCTGTATGCCACGTAAACTAATTTTTTTTGGACCCAGATTGGGCCGAATTTTTGTTCTGCAGATGAACAAGGCTTAAAAAAAAAATTCTTGTTCTGAGATTACTGGAAGAGTAAGAAATAATAGAATAAGAAATCAATCAAAAGTAGAAACAACATCAAAAGTTCAAAACTATTAATATTGTCAGGGTCTTCATTACGTTTTATATCTTTATTTGCTTAAAATCTACGTCCCTTCTTAGGATCTCGTTCATCAGAATCTCCTGCAGCAATTGACATCATTTCCCTCCTCAGTTTATCCTGTGAGAGAATAGAATCTCTTAGAATAAAAAATCAATGCAAGACAATATGACTAGTGGTCTTTGATAGAAAGAAAAACCTGTAAAAACATTTTCACGAACGGGAACACCACCAATCGATTGTCAATTATCGAAAGCTTGGGGAATTCATGTAGCTCTTTGAGCATGAATTCACTCAGCAATATTTTGGAATCAATCAAATGCAACTGCAACAACTCCCAAAATATGTTCTTATCAGAACTCACATAGCAATAGTTGTTTACATGTATAGAAAGGAAAAAGAAGAAAAAAAGAAGAATACCTTTTTTGTCAACGAGTTTCTTAGATTCAATAAACTTTCTTTAACAAAGTCATTTTGCACAGTCGTAGAGTGCCGAGATATAAACTCCATGAGTTTTGTGTCTTCTATCTCTTCAAATCTTGGAGACTCTGTTCCTTCAAGAACATCTCTTACCACATTTAAGAAAAAATGTTTATCATGCTTTATATACTCCTCACACTCCATTTGAAGCTGCCATGCATACCTACTCCTCAGATTAACGTTTTTCCTTTTGTCTTCTTTGGCACAAATTGCCTCAGCCACATCCAACATTTCATGGTAGGTGAGCATCTTCTGTTTCAGATCATAGTTGCTTCCAACTTCTCCAACGGTGCACCTTACGATTCTCAAAGCAGCTAACCATATATCAAGATTTTGTACACGATCTGCTACCTGAGACACAATATCTGCATCAATTTTTGGGCAGTCTAGAACCCAAGAGACGAAGTTATCACCTTTGGGTATCACATGGTCATAAATTCCACTTGACTTGAAAGTCCTTACAGTCCCCACGTCATCAAAATGATGCTCTCCTTCATACAGGAGCCTCTCATCCAGAAGCAGATTATTAGTTCCTCGCTCAAAATCGATTCTTTCCTTGAACAAGGACTTTTTCCAGAACCGATTCACTGCTGTTGATACCAACTTTATGCGAACATCTGTAGTGAGCTGTGTAGTATAGTCAAAGATGTATTTGAGCTCCTTAACATCTAAGAAGCAGATGCATTGAGGATTCTTAAAAAAACCACATTTATCAAGATAGGCCCCAGGAACACTAGGTATCTTCAGTTTCTCTTCAGTATAATCTATTATCCAGTTCCAAAGGGTACAAGAAAGGGTATTGTTTTCATTCGGACAAGAAGATTTGAGAACCTCAGCAAACTGTTTTAGAATGTGTTTTCGCTCTTCATCCTTTGCTACAGGCCAGTGATACCATCCATTCACATAGACAAACTCTTCCCCACGCCTTTTGCTGCTCTTGATCAGATTTGCTGCCGCTGCTATATCCACTGGCTCCCAATCTCCAAAACAGATCATGTCACTCAAAGACTTACTAACACACTTCGGACGAGCACTCACTTGGGGTACAAATCTGTTCACATGATTATCAAATACGTGCCTCATGCAGTCGGTGAAACAATAGTTCACCTGAGGACACAGGTGACACTTCCACACTCTCCAGCGAAAATCATCCAGGACGCATAAACATTTCTGAAAATTCTCTTTGACTTTGTTGTCATACTTCTCATGAATATACTCTATAAGCTTTGTAGCGTCTACTACCATAAAATTCTTCTTGGCCTTGTCATCTAGATTAATCCAAAACATCTTGAATTCATCAGCCGAAGGATTAGCATATCGCTTCTCCTGTTCATTTAGCAAAACCATCTGACTAGCCATACTTCTATCAGAGAAAGTCACAGCCGGAAGTCTTGTCGCCATCTTTCTTGTTGCACGATTTATAATATCCTGAAGGTTTTTCTCCAAACCTTTAATATATTCCAAGGATTGACTAGTTCTTTGAGATTGAAGCATCGTTAGGCCATTGTTCGCTTTGGACAGAGCTTTCGCATAAAAGTTGTTTATCCCAAGTTTATCACCTAACTCAATCAGCGAAGTAGCGTAACCAGAAAATGACCTTACATCTTGGGGATAGAGACGCGACGACGATGAATATGAATCTAGGGATGCAAACAAAAACAGACATTTGACGTCGGGTGCATCAGTTTTACTCGCTAACAGAGAAAAGATTTCACCTTGAACTAGGTGGTGAACAGAGCAGAATGGATTGGTCCCATGAGCAGAAATAGTTTTCTGGGTTGTCGCCAAAGCTTTGATATGATTGTGATCAGAATCTTTGAGGAAGCCTCTGGCAAGACGATAGGCATCCCTGATCTTCTTTTTTGTTTCCTCGCCGCTCTCTGAGTTCATCGTCATCCGAACCAAGTTTCTTTGAATTGGGTTCCAAGAAAATAGGAGGAGAGTGAGAAAGAAAAGAAAGGAAAAAGAAAGGTTTTTTTTTTTGTGGGAGTATTGTTTGCGAGAGAAAACCGAGTAGAGGCAGTTACGGTTTATGTAACTGTTGGGTGAGCCAGATGAAGATATAGAAAAGGTCAGGTGCAAGCCACGTGATAAGTGACGAAGACAAGAAATTTTAACAGTCTTGTCGTTTTTATCTTCCGCAACAATGATCTCCATTGGGAACTGATTTCAATTTTCAAACGACCTCTCACTGTCACATATCGTCGAACACCTAGAGGAGTGTGCTCCACGGTTTCGTAGATTCATCCAGTGTTGCCCGTGGAACTTCTCAGCTGGGATTCGTGGGAGTCGAAGAGAGGGAGTGGGGATCAGGCGTTTCGTCGGACTCGAAATCGTCGGCCTCCGGAACGATTGAGAATAGAGGCGGCGAGGAGCGACCCTAAATCAGACTTGGATTCGCAACCGCCCGTTTTTGCGTTTTCCGGTAAGGAAGCGATCCTAAATCAGACTTGGATTCTCAACCGCCGGTTACTGCGTTTCCCGGTAAGGGAGCGACCTTAAATCAGACTAGGATTCGCGACCGCCGGTTTTTGCTTTTACCGGTAGGGGAGCGCCCTAAATCAGACTTGATTTTTTTCCCGGCGAACCATTCGGTTTCGTTATTAATTTGCCAATTTCCAGGTCAATTTTGTAATCTTTGGTTCTCTGCACTAAACCAGGTGGTTTCCTTTGCTTGGGTCGAAATTAATATAATTATTAAGGAAAAAACTCTCGTCTTATTATTTCCACAAATAGTGTATATACATTACATAACTAATGTATCAGAAACCCTAATGGGCCATGAGACATTAACCTGATGGTTAATGGGCTGGTTACTAGAAATCCATTTGTTTATAACACTCCCCCTTGGACAAGGTAACCGTGCCTGTCACAAAACCGGGATCTCTATAATGCGCTGGGGAACGTTGCCTCATTAAAACCTTACCAGGAAAACCCAGTGGGAAAAACCATGGTGAAGGAAAAAGAGTACAACACGCATTACTCCCCCTGGTTTAGGCATCACTGTAGATCTCTAAGTCTACGCATTCCTATCTGATGAATGAGCTTCCGGAGTGTAGAAGTCGGTAATGATTTAGTGAATATATCGGCTGAATTTTCGCTTGATCGGACTTGCTGAACCTTGACCTGACCATCCTTCTGTAGCTCATGAGTGAAGAAGAATTTGGGCAGAATATGCTTCGTCCGGTCACCTTTGATGTAGCCGTCCTTGAGTTGAGCGATACAAGCTGCATTGTCTTCATACATCACCGTAGGCTCCTTATCTTCGTCCATACCACAATCTGATCGGATATGCTGAGTCATGGACCGCAACCAAACACACTCTCTACTAGCTTCGTGAATGGCCAAGATTTCCGCATGGTTGGATGAGGTAGCGGCAATAGTCTGCTTCGTGGATCTCCAAGATATGGTTGTTCCTCCATGCGTGAAAACATAACCGGTTTGAGACCGGGCACAGTGCGGATCTGACAAATATCCTACATCAGCAAAACCAACTAGACCATCCTTGTTATGGTTAGAATAAAATAATCCCAAGTCCTTAGTACCTTGAAGGTATCTAAGGATGTGCTTAATACCGTTCCAGTGCCTTTGAGTTGGACACGAACTAAAGCGAGCTAAGAGGCTCACGGCAAAGCAGATGTCTGGTCTAGTGTGACTAGCCCAGTACATTAATGCTCCTATGGCACTGAGGTATGGCATTTCAGGACCGAGGATTTCTTCATCGTCCTTCTTTGGACCGAATGGATCACTATCCAATCCAAGGCTCCTCACAACCATTGGGCTGGTCAATGGGTGGGCCTGGTCCATATTGAATCTCTTGAGTATCTTTTCAGTGTATGCCAATTGATGCACAAGGATTCCGTCATTGACGTACTCAAGTTGTAATCCCAAACAGAATTTAGTTTTGCCTAGGTCTTTCATTTCAAACTCTGCTTTTAAGCATTCAACTGTTTGGGCGATTTCACCAGATGTTCTGAGGATGTTCAAGTCATCCACGTATACTGCTATGATTACAAATCCTTTGTTTTGATATTTTCTGATGAAGATGCATGGACTGATCGGATCGTTTTCGTAGCCTTCTCTGATGAGATATTCGCTTAACCGGTTATACCACATACGTCCGCTTTGTTTCAGTCCATATAAGGATTTGTTCAACCTAATGCAGTGTTTATCACGAGATGCATGCTTATCTTTGAGCTCAATACCATTTGGTAATCTCATATAGATTTCACTGTCCAGTGGTCCATAAAGATATGCGGTTACAACATCCATTAACCGCAAATCTAAGTTTTCTCTTATGGCCAGACTTATGAGGAATCGAAATGTAGTTGCATCCACCACTGGAGAATAAGTCTCCTCATAATCGATTCCGGGTCTCTGTGAGAATCCTTGTGCTACAAGGCGTGCCTTGTATCTAACGACTTCGCCGAGTTCGTTTCTTTTACGCACAAAGACCCATTTGTTTCCCACTGGTTTAACATCGAATGGTGTCCTTAAGATCGGACCAAACACATTCCGTTTCTTTAAACTATTCAACTCCACGTTTATGGCTTCTTTCCATTTCAGCCAATCTGATCTACGAGTGCACTCAATTATAGACGTGGGTTCTAGATCCTCTTGCGTGTGCGCAATCTCAAGTGCTACCTTGTATGCAAAAGTTTCATTGATGTCGACATCTTTTCTGTTCCATAGAGAACCGAATATGATATAATTGATTGAGATCTCATTATTATCAATCCCTTCAGAACCTTGAGTTTTGGCGTCCTAAACCTCTTGAGATGGTTTGATAGGGTAAGTATCAGCTGAGGCTGTATCCGTGTTCTCTTGAATCCCGGTTTCAATCATTGCACCTTTCTTTGATTTCCGGGGATTCTTATCTTTGGAACCTGGTGGTCTGCCACGTTTCTTACGTGCGTCAGACTCTGTAGCAACTTGACTTTTCCCTGAGGGGACATCTATTCGTACTGGTGCATTACAAGCTGGTATGTACAATTTGGTAACTTTGTTCGGGTCAGCAAAGGAATCTGGCAATTGATTAGCTAGCTTTTGTAAATGTATAATTTTTTGGACCTCTGAATCACATTCTAGAGTCCGAGGATCTTGCCATTGTGTGGATGTTTGATTCCATGAAAGTTCTTTTACCAGCTTGTCTGTCTCACCACCTAATCTAGGATATACCGATTCATCAAATCGGCAATCTGCATATCTGGCTTTAAACAGATCTCCTGTAGTTGGCTCGAGATATTTTATGATGGTGGGAGAATCAAAACCAACATATATTCCCATCCTCCTTTGAGGTCCCATTTTAGTCCTCTGTGGTGGTGCAATGGGTACATAGACTGAACACCCAAATGTTTTAATATGGGAGACGTCTGGCTCATGACCCGTTAGCAATTGGGATGGTGAATATTTGTGCTCACTAGATGGTCGTATGCGTATTAGTTCAGCGGCATGTAAGACTGCGTGTCCCCAAGCTGAGACCGGGAGTTGTGACCTCATGAGTAATGGTCTAGCAACCCATTGAATTCGTTTAATGAAGGATTCAGCTAATCCATTTTGTGTATGGACATGTGGAACGGGATGTTCAACACTTACTCCCATGGACATACAATATTCATTAAACGCTTGGGAAGTGAATTCACCAGCATTATCAAGACGTATAGTCTTTAATGGGAAGTCTGGAAAATGGGCTCGTAATCTGATGATTTGGGCCAATAACCTAGCAAAAGCCTGGTTCCTAGAAGAGAGCAGACAGACATGCGACCAGCGGGTCGATGCGTCAATGAGGACCATGAAATATCTGAATGTCCCACAAGGTGGGTGAATTGGTCCACATATGTCTCCTTGGATTCTTTCCAGAAAGTTCAAGGTCTCTTTAGACACTTTGACTGGTGAAGGTCGGGTAATCAGTTTCCCTTGTGAGCAAGCTGTGCACTTGAGGTGCTGAGGGAAAATACCATTTGGTTTAAGGCTGTGCCCTTTAGAATTCTGGACTAATTTACGCATCATGTTCGCACCGGGATGACCCAGGCGATCATGCCAAATAGTGTAATCTAAAAACCGTGCTTTGATAGCAGCATTAGCCTCAATCATACTGACTTTAGCATGGTAAATGCCAGTAGATACGGCGGGTATAGTTTCAAAAACTTGTTTATGGCCATTTATCATTTTAGTGATAATTAAAAACTCTTTGTTCCCTTCATCCTGAGTTTCGATATGGAAACCATTCAATCTTATGTCTTTGAAACTCAATAGGTTTCTCTTAGAACTGGGTGAGTATAAGGCATCAGAGATGTCTAGATATGTGCCATTTGATAACAACACATTAGCTTGGCCATGGCCCTCTATTAGGCTCGAACTACCCGCTATAGTGCTAATGTTTGCGGTTTTGATTACTAAATTTATGAAGTAATTCTTGTCTTTTAGAATGGTGTGGCTCGATCCACTATCCACAATGATATCCATATTGTCTTGCATATCTTTATTAAACAAGAATTATAATTCAATAACATGCAAAAATGAGATGTAAATAAAACATTACTCCATAAATTAAAATGTAAAAGCAAAAGGTCTTAAAAATCCAAAGTAAAGACAATAAATCCCAAAAACAAAAGATAAAAGTTTAAGGAGTAATGAAAAACAAATTCAGATTTTTGAGATCAATCAAGGAGGTCGGAGAGCTCATAATCCATGCCATCAATCTTATCATCATTTGAGTCATCTTCATTGACTTGATGAACCAGGTTAGCCTCATGATTATCTTTCCCATACTTCTGGTAGAGCTCAGCAAGATATTTGGGAGTACGACAGATCTTGACCCAATGATTAGTCATTCCGCATCTTAGTAAAAAATTGGTCTAGATGAACTGCCTCTTTGGATCGGTTTGTTGATACCACGACCCTTACCCCGACCAAAACTGAGGTTAGGTCGGTTTTCTTGGTTCGGTCTACCGCGTCTTCTACCGCGTCTTCTGCCGCGCAGTCCATGTCCATTTCCACGTCCACGTCCACGATCTGAGGATCTGTTACGTTGGACGAAGTTGGACTCTTTTCTGGTTCCTTCTGGCAATGGGGCTGATCCTGGAGGCCGCATGGCACTGTTCCTCAACAGAAGCTGATTGTTCTTCTCAGCAAGCAGTAAGCAAGATATTAAATCCTCATAGGTGCTATGATTCATGGCACGGTATTGTTGTTGGAGAACAACATTGGGAGTGCCAAAAGTAGAGAATGTTTTCTCTAGCATATCTATTTCAAGAAACTTGCTATTTTAGGAAACTTGCTATATAAGGGAACTCTAAAATCGAACCTTAGGGTTTATAACCTAGCCGGTTTATTAGGGTTTCCAAATTTAGCTCTAATAGATAAACGTTGGTTTATCTCTTAACCATTTTAAAAAAAAAAAAAAAATCTAGAGATTGATTTTGGGAACTAATTTGAAATTAACCGATTAAGCTTAAACCGATCGGATTGATCGATTAAACAACAAAACCGGTTAAATTAGATTTAATTTTGGAAACCGGTTATTAGGGTTATTAATCAGTTAAGGGATTAAACTAAACGGATTTGGTAGGGTTTAATTTTATTAGGAAAACCGATCGGTTTAAACTTAAACCCTATCAATTTAGGATTAGAATTTATCGGTTTATAAACGGTTTAGGTGGATCGATCGGTATAGAGTTTAAGGGGTCGATTGGTTTAGGATTTAGGAGCTTGTATGGACCGGTTTTAGGGTTTTCAAGGATCGGATCTAAGATAAATAACCGATCTATTCACTAAATCATTACCGACTTCTACACTCCGGAAGCTCATTCATCGCTTGGAAAGAATCACCCGCTAAGGTGAGACAGCGCCGATTGTTTTGAGTCTTGAGGGCGCGTCTGGTGTCGGATTGAGGATCGGTTTTCACCACTAGATTTTTCTCTTCCAGGGCTTCAAAATGATATGTAGATCGCCTTCTAACTCCTTGTATTTTGAGAGATATGATCGTTTGAAGTTGAGCTTCGTGCTGATAACGTATTAAGGGAAAAACTCTCGTCTTATTATTTCCACAAGCAGTGTATATATACATTACATAACTAATGTATCAGAAATCCTAATGGGCCATGAGACATTAACCTGATGGTTAATGGGCCGGTTACTAGAAATCCATTTGTTTATAACAATAATATAATTTTTATAATTTTTTTTTTCTTTTTTGGAGTTAGATTTTTGAAAAAATGAAATCAAAAGACCTAACCAAAATGGAAACTGAAAATCCCAATTCTAATTTTTTTTTTCTTTTTTGGGTTGTAACTTTTTAGCTTTTATTAATTAAAATAAAGCTAGATCTCCAATTACAAGTTGTTATGAATATAAGTTTAATAAAATTGAACACAACGGCGTTATGCACAAGCTTATTCAACTTGAAAAAAAGTATATTGTGCACAAATTATATAAATCTCAATTATCAATTTGAGAGAATATTAAAAATCTCCATTATAATTAAGAGTTTTGTGAAAAGGATTATTGAAAGATTTTTTTTAAAAAAAAAAAATATTTGCTAACTGATTTACTATTGAAATTGCAGGAGAAAAAAATGATACAAATCCCGTAGGCGTAATCGGCTAAGTAGCCTAACTCACAAAGAAAAGAACCTATAGAAAGAGACCGGATGTTGTCAGGGACTTGGACCATTTTCTGTAGACAAAGAGACCGGATGGCTGCCATTCGATGGAACAAGGGGGTTTTTTTTTTGCCAATTAATCATGGATCGCGAACTTTAAGCCAACTACCCTTTTGTTTAAAATTTTCTATTGTTTAAAACTAAATTATATTTATTTTATAAAAACTTATATTGAAAATATCTTTGCTTTTTAATGCGCCTTAAGCTTCCGTGAACCTATCTATATTGCACAGCATTCGGGTATGCATACAATGGTAATTTTTGAATAAATAATTGAAAGTAAATTATGTTTGAGGTTTTTGGTAAATAAGTTACCTGCGTCTAGATAAAGAGACTATGGATTTCATCTAGAGCTCGATTCATTATTGATGACGTCTAAGCATATGTTATTTTAATCTCTGTTTGTTGTTAATCTCTCTACTTGTTTAATCTTTAAAAGTAGTGAATAGTAGATAAAAAAAGCTGCAAAGTCAAGTCACAAAAAATAAGAAAAGCAAAAAAACAGACATATTCTATGAACTTAATGATTCATGAGAATATTGAGAAATGAGGTCACATATGCATTGAAAGGGAATAAAGCTTGTGTATGCCTAAAATATATGATGCATCTGATCGTAAAACAAATTTAGAAATTCCCAGACTACAATTTGCCTTAAGAGTCAAAGTTTTTCCGATATTGCAAAAACGTAGAAGGCAGTTTTTCAAACAACTCCTTCTCTAAGATTTTTCTTCATCTTCTAAGAAAGAAGCCTCCAAGATTGTAGCCCTGCTTCAAAAACATAACTCACTTTAACTAAAATAAAAAATAAAAATAAATAACAACAGCAAAACAAAAAATAAAAATAAATAACAACAGCAAAACATGTTGACAGGATTCCATTACCTGCGTCCCTTCTTAGAAGAAGCTTCTGTAGTAACTGGCCTCGTTCTGTTATGTGTTTTCATCGTCTTCTTCAGTTTATCCTGCGAGAGAACACATGTATAAATATAGTTCGAATTAAGAAACAATTCAACACCAAGTGAGTGGTCTTTGATAGAATTCCCAAGTTGACAAACCTGTAAATACATCTTCACGAACGGAAGGATCACTACGCGATTCTCAGTTGCTGAAAGCTCTATGAATTCATGTAGCTTTTTGTACGTCCACTCGTTCAGAAGAATCTTTGAATCGATCAAATGGAACTACAAAAAAAACTCCCCCAAGATTTGTTTTTATCAGCCCAGGGCATAAGGGCATGGAGGTCTTATATATATATAATACCTCAGCAGCTAATGAAAATCACAGATAGAAATAAAATACCTTGTCGTTGAGCGACTTCCTTAGCTTTAAAAGACTTTCTCTAACAACATCATTTTGGATAGTAGAGAGCCCGGATATACACTCCATGAACTCTTTGTCTTCTAATACTTCAAATCTTGGAGATTCCGCCCCTTGAAGAACATCTCTTACCACATTTAGGAGACAACATGTGGTAGCATTATCCTGCCTTTGACGCGCCTCACACAACATTTGAAGCACCAACGCGTATCTTACCCTCTGATTAGCATTCTTCCTATTGTCTTCATTGTCACAAGTGGTCTCAGCCTCGTCCAACATCTTACCATAGGTTATCAGCTTGTCTCTCTTATTATAGTAGCTTTCCTCTTTCCTAGCTGTGCACCGTACTATTCTCAAAACTGCTAACCATATCTCAAGATTGTCTATACCCTCCACCACTTGAGACACAAAATCGGTATCGATTGCTGGGCAGTCTAGAACCCAAGAGACGAGTTTATCACCCTTAGGTATCACATGCTCATAAATTTTACTTGAATTAAAAGTCCTTACTGCCTCTGTGTCGTCATCAAAATCATGATGCTCTCCTTCATACAACAGTCTCTCATCCAGAAGCAGATTACAAGTTCCTCGCTCAAGATCGATTCTTTCCTTGACCAAGGAATTTCCCCAAAACCGATTCACTGCTGTTGACACTAATCTTGTGCGAACATCTGTGATGATGAGCTGTCTAAAATATTCGAGAATGTATTCAAGATTCTTAAGATCTAAGAAGCAGATGCACTGAGGGTTCTCAAAGAAGTTACATTTATCAAGATAGCTCCCGGGAACTTGAGATAGTGGCAGATTCTCTTCTGTGTAATCTATCAACCAATCCCAGAGGCTACATGGAAGAGTATCATTCTCATTGGAGCAAGAAGATTTAAGAAGATGAGAAAACTGTTTGAGTATGTCTTTCCGCTTTTTATCATTGGCAACAGGCCAATCACTACACCATCCATTAACATAAGCAAACTTTTCCCTGCGCTTAGTTTTACTCATGATAAGATCTTTTGCCTTAGCTACATCCACAGGCTCCCAGTTCCCACAACATATCATGTCAGCCAAAACCTTATCCACACACTTAGGACGAGTAAAGAATCTTCGGGGTTGAAATTTGTGCACGTGGTTATCTAAGATGTGCCACTTGTAATCTGTAAAACAGTAATTTACCTGAGGACAAATGCGGCACTTCCACCATCTCCATCGAAGTTTATCCTCGACCACACTGTATACACATTTCGCAAAATGTTCTGTCACTTTGTTGCCACACAAATTCTTTATGTAGTCCAAAAGACTTTTAGTGTCTACTACCAAAAATTCCCTTTTGGTCTTTCCATCCAGTTTACCCCACAAGTTGTTCATACGATCAACATAAGGATCTTCCTTCCCCTGTTCTTGCTTTCCCGATTCCATCTGATCATTAGCCATTGTATCAGACGCAGTCGCAGTCGCATTGCTATTCATCTTCACTGTTGCAAGATTTATCAACGACTGAAGTTGTGTTTCCAAATTTTCAGTTTCTTGAGGCTTAAGCATCATCTTCTTTAAAGAGGATAACCCTCGTCTTGCCTTGGACTCAGCTTTCTTATAAAACTTGTTTATCCCAAGCTGATCACCCAATTCCATCAGCGAACGAGCACAGGCACAAAAGGAGCTTACATCTTGAGGACACAGGCGAGTAGACGTTGAATACGAATCGACAGAAGCAAACAAGTATACGCATTTGATGTCGGTGATATCTGTCTTTCTCGCTAACTCAGAGAAGATATCACCTTGCAGTTGGTGGTGAGGAGAGCAGAATTGGTTCATAATCCCATGATCAGATATTGTTTTCTCGGTTGTCTCCAAGGCCTTAATGTGATCAGCTTCTTCGAAAAAGCCTTTAGCAACTTCGTATGCGTCGATGATTTCCTTTTCTGTTTTCTCTGAAGTCGTAGTCATCCCAACACATGTAGCACTATCTTCTGTCTCGAGATAATGGTGAGTTTCTTCGATATCGCTTTGGCTTCCACAAAAAAAAAAAAAAAAGGTGATGAGTGATGGAGACGGAGATCCACAGTTTGTTATATTAATCTGTCTTGGTATATACAATGGTAACTTTTGAAAAACGAATTGAGAGAAAATTTATGTTTGAGGTTTTTATAATATAAGTTACCTTCGTTCAGGAGAGTAGAATAGGGATTCCATAGCCGGAATCGGATTTTTCTTCGTGTGATCGACTAATGGAGAGAGAGAGAGGTGGTGGTGAAAATAATAAGGATTAAGGGTTTGTTGGAGTACTAGATAAGGCTCCCTTAATGCGGGGTAATCTAAATTATATCAAGTATTTATCAATAAGTATAATTAAAATTCACAATAAAAATTTGATGTATATAATTAATAAGACTATAAGTATATTTAAAATACTAGATAAATATGTTTAAACCGCATTTATAAATAAATATCAATAAATAAAAAACTGAATATCAATAAGTATTTTAAAGTTCACAATAAAAAACCTTTTATGTTTTTGTGCATGTCAAGCTTCGCCATTGTTTATGGTGATCGTATGACTACGCAGTATAATCAAAGAATTTAAGACAAATATACCTAAAATAGCACCAAACCAAATTGTATGGACAACTGTAGTACCATCTCTGAAAAGTCACATAGTATGTATGTAGATCAGGAAGACATTTTTGCCTTCCAAAAGACTTTATTAGAGACTATTGATTTTGAAACTGTTATCCATGATTTTGCATGACTACCACTCCCTAACAACCGTTTTTTGTGATTGCATATATCTTTTTGTGATGACTACTTCTTTCTTTCTTTCTTTTTTTTTCACAGATTCAAGAAGATACAAGGTTTTTAAAAACACAAATAGCTGCAAAAGAATCTACGAAAAGGAAGGAAAAACATAACGAAGAAAAAGCCTAACGATTACATGTTTTTATGTCAGAAAGCCTATTTTTGAATCTTGCCCTAGGGCCTACAAAAACTTTGATCCCGCGCCGACCTGATACTGTAAACTTGTTCCCCAAGATCTTGGGTTTCCATCTTCCCAGTTATCCCTGAGACATCAACAACCATAGTTTGAGAGATATTTCTTAAATTAGATAAAAAAAAAACAAACAAAAAACGCACTCGTAACAAAGACGTACCGAGGAGGACTCATGGGCGTGTAAGGATTCCAAGCTCTATCACGCATGGGTGTCCTCATTCCATCATGGATAGGTGTAGCTGAAGTTTTACATAAACTTATCAAAAGTGGAGACCCAAAAAATAAAAAACGATTGGATCTCAAAACTGAAAAATAACTAAGGTTATACAAACCTCCAGAATCCCGCATTGGAGTCATACAAGAATGAAGTGGAGTCCGTGAAGGATGCATGGGAGTTTGGCTTCCCATATTATACTGAGAAGGTGTAGCTACATTATCAGTTGCAACTGATATTGCATCCCGATTAACTGTACGTACATACAAAGAGACTTAGAATACACTCAACATGCATGCAGCAACCAAAAGTGTGTAGAAGAGAGCTTGCCTGTCACAATCTTTGCCTCGTGTTCCAAACGCACTGTCTTATCTTTGACTTCTACTAAACGACCCCTATATCCCTTGAAAGGCCCCACACGAACTTTCACATAAGCACCGACCAAAAGATCGTTACCCCTTCCTCCTCTTCCACCCCAATGTCTTCCTCCAGCTCCAGCTGCATTTACACATAAAGTTTCTAAGCCATGAACGATTCTAACTAGATCCATTTCCAAACTAGATCACTGAACTACCCAGAACTTTAGTATAAGTCATATATATATATTGGAATCATTGCCCCTTTAACAAGAACTCCTAGTGACAACCAAATATAGCATGAAAAATCTCAACATACAGTTATATCCCAAGTCTGCCCGTTGAAATCTTCTTGGAGACGGAGGTACCAGGGCTGGTGTCTTGAAATTGCCAAACCTTGACAAGGAATCATCCTGGAGTAGAAAAGGTAACCAAGAAACTGAAACTATTATTCGCTGAAAATAGAAAGAAAAAAAAAATAGCTAAACCTGCTAAAAAATGCTTACAGTTCTTTCAGCGCCAGAATATGATCCACCAACAAGAACACAAGACTGGCATTTAGCGCAGATAAATCCAGTGTGCTCAACGCTATGCCGGTCATGTATAAATAACACTCCTTTGTAGATTTGTACCACTGGACCTTGTTTACCCTATCAGAAACGAATCAATTAGTATAAGACTAACAAACTTCAATGGTAATTATAGAGTTTGTTAGCAAAAAAAAAAGAGACCAGACTGCAAAGGAACTCACTTTGCTAGGACCCTCAATGACCCTGGCAACATCTTTCACCGTGATGACATTTTTGTAACGGTCTTGCACATTGATTTTCTTCTCAATTTTGCACTTTATTTCTCCGTGTTTGACAATTGAAACCTCCGGTCTTTCAGGAACCCCCTTAAGAACCTGAATAAGTCAAAAACAGAGTTACTACAGATTGTGAAAAGAAAATGCAACGTAATGTTGACTAATAACAGTTGTATGATTGCATCCACAAATAGTAACTTACCTGGATAGCTTCACTATCAAGTTTTATAATTACTCCAAAGCTCAAGTTGCTGCATCGTGTAAAATAAAGCTCTCTCATACACTGAAAAATGTCATCACTAGAGGTGGTTGGGCATTCAACTTACCTTAGAAGCACAAGATCATGAAGTTCATAGTCTCCCATTTTTGTGACACCATTACTCATTTCTGTACTCCTGACGACGTGATCAGCGAAGACACGGATCTATATATACATACAATCCTCATGTGAATATGTGATTAATTACCCTTGTCAGAAATGAAGGCAAAACTTGCACAAAAATTTCCTTACATGTTCTTTGGTCGTGTCAGACAGAATGATAAGCACATGCTGATCAACTTTGACAACCATGCCAGTTGCTCCTTCATGGGTGCCCGAAACAACCTTCACGTGATTTCCAGGTTCAAAGTATTTGCAAAGCTCTCTCTCATTTACAGCAAGAGGATACTGAAACAGTAGTCATATATATTTTACTGGCTGCAACATTTCAGAAACATATATGGTGTTGTTGAAAAGATAAAGAGTTTGGATGCTTACATGAAGACCTTTCAGCTCTGATCTTATAAGAACAGTCTCTTCATCTACTTTCTCAACCAAACCCTTCATATTTTTTAGATCGCCCTTGATAACAATAACCTCATCACCTTTCATGAAATGACCCTTTTTCCTATTCGCAAATAAAGTCGAGAGATCAACAAAGTCGATCTCCCCATTTTCGCTTGGTTTCTTGAATCTTTCAAGTTCATCGAAGGTTGGTGTAACATTCTGAGCAGCAATCGACTTCGTTGATACTTTTTTGTACAGGAAACCCTCTTTGAAAAGCATACCACCGATATTTTCAAAGTAGTCACCAGTCATCCGATCACGTCGGTGCTCAACCCGTATGTGAAGTTCCCTAAAGAAACGTTACAAATATTCAATTCTCATAAATTCCAAAGAGTCCCCAAAAAGAATGGCTTCCAAAGAGCTAACTAGCATAGAATTGCTTCCTCATAGAAGTACATACCTTGCCTCCTCCACGTTCATGAAGCGTGGAGGTGGAACAAAAGCTTGTTTCTTCACAATCTCTCTTCCTTCCTAGAAATACCCAAGTAAAAATGTGCCGAGATATATCAACCATTGAAGGCCAAAACAATTTTTAACACCAAAATAGAAAGCTTCTTAAATTAAACAACCATGTTTCACAAATACAATACCACAGTTTGTTACTCATACCAGCTTATTGGCTAGAACCTGCAGATCAATTCTTGGGATTAACTTGACTGTGACCCTCCTACGCACATTATCAACATCAACCACCTGTAAAGAACTTATAACATTTCAGCGAGGTTCAGAGAAGTTTAATTATGTAAGTTAAAGCACATGAAAGTTGACTGTGATCGTACCTGAGCTAAATCACCTTTATATATCCCAAGTTTCATCCTAACCCATGTATCTCGTGATAGATCGATTGTTTTACTCTTGACAGAGAGAACATCTGCCATTTCTTTTATCGGGACTAGTAAAATCTTATGATTTGCAAAAATATACCGCATGCCCTTGATAACCTAAACCACACGAGGAAACGAATCAACAAAGATTCAAAATCTAGTCAGAAAAAAAGCAGGGTTAAGCTATCATCAAAATACCTCTTTGACATGAGCTTCCATATCGGCTTCAACATATATATAGTTCTGAAGATGATCAAGCGCAATAACAGATCTGATCTTGAAATCTGATCCTCTATCTATGACTTTTTGCATAAGACAAACAGCAACCTCTCTTTCACGACCAATCTGTTATTTCATTGTGCAAATTCAAGAATAACCAATGCTCTACTATTACAGAACAGAAACATACAAGAATTAAACTTCCAGAGACAGAAGAAACAAGAAAGCCTACCGCACACTTAACCATCCACAACTTTGGGTCACGAACTGATGGCAAAAGCGCTTGCTGGTCAACGTCGGTAAGCTCTTCATGCTCATTATCATATTCATTAGCATTGTATAGCCTAGAATACCTTTCTTGAAAATACTGATTATCGAACTGTTCGAGATCATCCTCATCATTCACATGAGGACGAAATTGTTCGTTGTTAAATTGCCTATGATCAACTTCCTCAGCAGCATGCTCAATGAAACCTACAATTACCAATTAATTGCCTATGATCAACAATTGTTTGTAGTTTATTTAAATTTCACACAGAACAAGCCAAAGAAGCAGGATAGTCAAAATTTTATATTTAGAAATCAATTTTCTTATCTGCAAAAAAAAAAGAGAATTCAATGTCGCTTACCATCCTCTTGCTCGTCATCTTCGGACTCTTCGTCGTCGTCATCTACAGCGACCTCGCTGTCTATGAATATGGAACCCGAAGGCTTCCTTTTCTTGCCTCTTCGACCGGCGGAATCTGAATTTGATCTTCTCCGGCTCCTTCTCGGCTCTTCTTCTTCTTCTTCTTCTTCCTCCTCCAACTCCGAATCATCGTCCCAGGAATAATCTCCGTCGTCTGAATTGTGAGCCATGGTTTTTGGTTACAGAAAACTAGGGTTCCGATTAGAAATACCCAACGTAGAAATCCCAATGTCCTCCGCTCCTACTCGATTCAAAGAAGAACCCTAATTGAAAAGCCTGAGGAATCGAAAGGGGGAAACTTTTTCGCTTATTGCACTTAGCAAAGCATGAATTATAATCGAACTGTGAAATTTGCAAATTGCCATGCAGTGCCTTTTATACATATGCATATTCCGATTTTGCCCCTTTCCATCTTTTAATTTACGGATTGTGTAATAGTCTATGGTAGTTTCGGACTCATCCGATTATCGCCTCAAAATTTAGGGTGTTTTTTTTTCTTTATAAAAGTAAATTAATTAGGGGAGGATGTGATCAAATTCCGAGAATCAATCACATATGAGTATGTTATTGTTATATATGATAGTAAAAAAATGTCTTAGAAACGACTTAATTTGAAAAAAAATATAATTAATTGCGTAAGTAACCAATGTTTTCACTTACCCTCTTCATGAATAGAAGACCTTCATCCAACCACTAGCAGCTACTGATGGCCATGCGAGAAGACAAAACTATTCGTTTGTACTTAGAGCATATATAACCAAACATAGCCTGATATCATTCAATGGTTTTCTCTAAAGTCAGGATTAGATTTCTACAAGCTATAGATCCAAGAACTAGTGTCCTCTTCGACTAAAAAAATAAATAAATCGGACTATCCATAATTATAGTTATATAAAACATTAGTGCAAAACAATTACCGGGCAAATCTCCTTTGGCATAGAGATCACCATAAAACACATATGCATATGCAAGAATTAAGTAATAGATCCATGCCAAAGGAGATCTTTCCCTGTAATTCATTTGCACCTTCTCCATATATCTTTCATATATCTCACTCTCTACTAAAAAATAATTGTTTGTATTGATTATATATAACATTTTGAGAAGCATATTCAATGGCACTATCCTTCCGATCTAGAATAAAATCTCTCCTACGTACGAATAATTAAATCTCTTAAGGAATAATCCTTTATGCCCTCAATATTGTTCAGTCAGTGAGTATTCTTTATTCGAGTCTCACTGATTTTTTTTTTCTTTTTGGGAAAGAGAGCTTCATAGAGTTTTGTTCTACTTTACTTGATTAATATTTTAATTAACACTTTATTTGATTGATATTAATTGACTTGAAATGAGTTATACTTAGGGCATCTCCAACAATAAACCTCATGGGAGAGGTTCATAGCCTTTTTTTAATATTATTTGGTTTTTTTGGCACAGTAGTCATACTCCACCCAAAATGCAGCTCCAATAATGAACTTAGACCAAAAGAAATCGGAAAAGAGAATACACCGAAACAATTTTTTCTCCTCAACCCACAATCCAATGATAATTCGCCACCAGTCATACGGGTTCAGCAGGCTTACTGCAGTGATACCGGATGAGTGGAGTTATACTCGTTTTTAAATTTTTAAACCCAGAAAATTAAAAGAGGCCCACTTGTAATACTCTTATAATTCCGTTGGAGATACCCTTATATCATAGAAGTGACCATACAGAGAAAACTCAAAGAGAAAATACAAACATTTTCATGATGATGAAACTTCTTTGATGACATATTGACGATGTCAAATGGCCTTGTTCCGAGTTCAACCAAGAGAAATTTCCGCATAACAGACAATGAAAACGGGTTTCAGACATTTCTGGCGATAACAAAACAACAATTCACATGTGATAGTAAATCTCCTTCTTTGTTTTGCCTTTGTTAAATTTGTCCCTTGTCCCGAATGAGTTTGGCTTGCCAAAAAGTTTTGCCTTTGTTAAGTGTTAACTAAGATGGTTAATTTTAGAAATAAATCTTTGGACTTGCCAAAAAGTTTGACAATGAACTTGTAAAGGTTATGAATGAACACTTTCAATAAACGAATAACTCTAAGAAGAAACTGATTCTTTAGAAATGGAAGATCCATGGTATTGTCCTCTCCAGGGTTTATTTGAAAAACTCACAAACTTTTGTCTCTTTTTTTTCTCTTTGTTTTGCAGTGTTAAAATATTGTTTTCTTTTGGGCATATAGGTTCTAATCATTTAATATGTTGTATAATCTGAGAAGGTTTCTTTCTAAACTCTAATTTTCTGTCTTGTGTCTTCATTTGTGAATGTTTGACACCTATCGTCACCTTTATTTGTTTGTTTGTGTTAAGAAGTTCATATACGACAAACCTACAATTGATAAGTTCAATTACTTCTCTCTGGTCAAGTAACATTCTAGGTAGAAATCTCACACGAAACTAGATATTAGCTCGTAAATTGTAGTAGTTTCACAATTACACAATTTTCTTTTATCCAAAGCAATAATTAAACTTTAAAGAAGATAAAAAGTACGAATATTATCACTATATAAAAATATTAAAATAATTACTGTTAAGTCAACTTTATCACTATATGCATTAAGGTTTTTTACACCCGGACAACGAGTCTAACACAAATTGCTAGGGTAATCTTGATTTTCTATTTATATCGTAGTTTGGAGAAATGAATAACGGTAGGAAAAAATTGCGAGGCAAATCTCCTTTGGCAGAGGAAAATGATAACAAAATATATGAGTCATCGGCGTCTCCTGCCAATAGAAGATTTACCCTGTAATGCTTTTCTACCATATGTTAGTCTTTTTTTCCTCTCACTTGATCCCTAATGAAAGAACTCGAACTATGTAATGTATTTATAAACCTTGAAAAGAGCATATACTATGGAACAATACCTATTAAGAACATGAATCACAAAACTTGGTATACAATTTTCAAGCAAAGTATTTGCAGTACTGGAACAAGAAAAGCCAGGTAAATCAAGAAAAAAAAAAAGAGATGTTAAATCCCGAAATTAGAAGCATAGGTACGAAAGGGTTTTTAGGATTATACTGGAGACATATATGCTCTATGAAACATATGGGATCTGCCACAGAATATGCTTTCCTCTATGCATTCACTGCAAACACTTTTCATCAACTATATATATACTTTGCAAGTCCAATTTACAATAACTCAAGACAAGACGCAATGGTGTGAAACATAAAGAATAATATTAAATATAGTATATTGTATGTTTGTGAAGAAAGAGAGATTTATCATCAATGTATGGCTGGATTACTGGGCGAATACTCCTATGGCAGATGGTATTGGGATAGCTTGAGATGCAAGCCAAGTGCTTCTCTGCCAAAGGATATTTGCCCCGCAGTTCAACCCATGCATGCAAACCAATTGTATATATTTCCATTATCTCTAGGCATTTTATGTTTGTTAATTGTTATCTTTGTTTTCAGGTTTTGTGGATCATAAACTACCATTACCATGCGAGGTATGTAAGCTGGTGAGTGTCTATCAAAACAAGGCATTACTTTAACGTTTCCTTTTTTTTAGTTAAAGCACATGTCAAATACGTGTTATAGTTCCTTTACTCATAGATTTCCAATCATAATTTTTTTTAATTTAAAAAAAAAACTGCATAACGAACAAAAAAATGTTTATATGTGTCCAGAAAGATAAAAGTGTTGATTGGTTAATTTTTATCACATTGGTAAGAAATGTACCGTTTCTTTTGTTACCGATCACATATACAATTAAATTTATCGATACCAAAAACATTAGTATTATTATTTTGTACTGCTATCTTATACTAATTTTCTTTTGTTTTCACTACTTTCAATCTCTTACCCTCACCATTTTTATGCCTGGAATAATTATTTATTTTTTTGGCAAAAAAAAAAAAGAATAATTATTTCTTTATGATCGAAGATTATTATATAAAACGTCAGTCCAACTGTTGGACTCCAACATATCAAAGCGGGTATATCTGGGCCTATAATTAAATTTTCTCATCATATGTAAACGTTAGTCCAAGATTCTAATAAACGAGATGGACGAAATTGCCCTTTTTGATTAATGATTATACGAGAAATCATGATGCTTTAATAAGTCAGATTCCAGAGATTAAACAATAAACACTGACTAATCTTTCCATGTAATAAACACTAAACTGTAAATGTACTAAATTCCATGTACTAAACTTTGAACTAAGAATTTGTATTCTTTTTTTTATTAAATCGAATAATTTGTATTATATCTTCTTCTTTTTTTCCCTTATCGTCTAGAGGCAGAAACGGATGACAGAATTATCAACAGATATTACTTACAAACTCACAAATTAGAAGTGTTTCTGTAGTAGCTGCTAATCTTTTTGAAAAACCAATGAAGGAGAATGACAGTAAGCAGAAAAACCATGAAGATGCAGCAAGATTGTCCACTTCCACGTCTCCTCTCATCCAATGTAGTTTCCCTTACTTCGCTCCACTCCTCCTCCGTTAACCTTACTGTAACATTCTTTGCTGTGCAACCGCAAATTTCACATACACTGCCAAGAACCACAACACAAGTTTACACCGAGATTTATCATCTGTATAGATTTCACTTAATGCTCAAATTCTTCATGATGAATCTTGTAGAGATTAGTCATGAAGAATCTATATACCATTGCTAAGCTAATAACACTCGAGGAATTGAATGGATTACCTGTTTCCTCTTAGCTTGAACCAAGCTTCAGCGCAATGAGAATGCGCAAGGCCAAGCTCGTTCTTGCATTTGCAACCAATCTCAACCAAGTCTGGACTTACTGACTTACCAGAAACTCTATCTGGTGACTGATCAGAACCAAAATGACAAATCCTGCAGATTCTTTGCCCAAGATCACTCTCTCCTCCACCACTTAAATCGACCGTGTGAAACTCCTTGGTCTTTGCTTTTGTTGAAGCATCACTCCCTGCCTCGTTGCAGCTTACCGCAGTAACAGTACCCACAACTTCCTCGTGAACAGCATTAGTTGAACTGTTACTGCATCTAACACCATATTTGCCCACTCTTGAGTCATCTTCTTTTCCTTGTTGTGGTTTATTCTCATTTTGTTCTTTTATCAACACATGATTTGAGACAGAGCCATTGGTTTCACCCTTAACATCAACGACAATCACAGCCTCAAGCACAGATCCACTCGAACTTTCACAAACATTGGTTGATTTCGAACAACTTTTCGGGTCCATCTAATTCATATATCTATTACCAAACAAACGAGGAGGGTTTTAGTTGGAGAATCTCCAAGTTCCTACAAAGTCCGAGATTCAGTATGACTGTATTAGACAAAGAGTGAACAGAAAACAACATTCCCAAAACTGAAAACCCTGTAATAGCTCCAACAAATGTTTTTTTTTTGTTTCACCAAAAAATTCTTTCTTTTCAATGATTGCAATTCGAAACCCTTAACAAATAAATCAATTACTAGAGGACAAAGATCAAACCTTAACCAGAATCCAGATCCACTTGAATGACACAAGTTAGAGAAAAGCAACGAACTTTGTGACCCAAGTGAAGCAGCGTCAAAGAATCTGAGAGCAACAAGTCTCAAGAAGGTGTCTTTTTGCAGCTTTATGTCTCCGATCTTTCATTAATTGGAGAAAATAATCAGAAATCGCAATAAATCCCTTGCGGGAAATGTCCTAAACTGTTCTTCGGTTGCAATTCCCTTTTCATTTACTTTCCGTTTCAATTTGTCTTTCTTCTATAAAACTCTCAGCTCGATTTTAGGCAGTAAAACAAATATCTGCGTAGATATTTGTTGGAGTTAATGAAAGTTCCTTTCTTTTGTGGAAGGAGGAGCTAACAGAAGAAAGTTTGGTGAAGATGAGAAGTACTATTATCAACTCTATTCAAACCAAAATTATATAAAATTCACAATTTAAGTTAGAAGAATCAAGTATTAACTCCCAAAATAAAAATAAAAAAAATTGGTATCAACTATCACCTAACAAGTATATTATGCTAAAAGAAATTAATTTTAGGAGATTAGAATGTATAAGAAAAAAGTCAATAATTAATTGGTCCTTAATTACCTTTTTTAATATATATATTTTTTATAAACAGACCATTGATATGATATTGACAAATGTTTGCATTTCAAAAAGCAGATAAATAAGAAGATAATAAGCTCAAATATTTTTTGTTAATAAAAAAGCTTAAATATTTATACAACTATAGAGGAAAACTATTTGAATATGAGGACAAATTTAACACATTAATTACTTTAATAAAAATAGATTATGAATCACATTTAATCTATTTAATAGAAATTAATAAAAGAAAATAAGATAAGTATAATCTTAAAATCAATGTATGTTGTAAGAAAAACTCAAGATGTAAATTCAAATTTAAATTATTGGTGGTTATCATGAAAAGAGAATGATATTGTTGGCCGATTAAAGTAAACCTACTAAACCAGTAAAACCATTATAGACTAACCTTTTTTTTTTGTTCGGCTCCAGCTCCATTATAGACTAATCTAAAAAGTAAATACTAAAAGCTCCTAAACGAACTAGAAAAGGCAAAAAATGAAAGAAGCAAACATGAATAAGCAATAAATGGTGTCGATTAGAAACCCATTTTTGGCAACAAGCTCTAAAATGTAAATGACATATTACCAGTTGCCACCCACCCAACCTAAACAGCTAAGGTTTGCGTAGGAAGTGATATTGAAATGATCCAAAAAATATGATCTTTTATGTTGAGATCTTTCATTAGATTAAAAAGAATGATTCAAATTGATAAAATAATAAATATTGGGTGATGATTAAGTCACACACAAAACACAAAATCTGAGTCCAAAAAAAAAACAAAACTTATGAAGGAGGGAAGAAACGGTTGAGGTTAAAAGGAAGAGTGTAGAATTCTTCATTTCTGCTATCTCCTTTGAAAGTTCTGAACTTAGCCCACCAAGGCAAGCCTCTGTCTTTCGCGCTGTCTTTATAATCTAAAGTATTGTCCAAGAACACTGCGATCATCAGCGCCACCATCGGTGAAGACAAGAAGATTGTGTTCAAGAAATCATTGAACCAACCAGCATTGGTGTGAGCAGGACCGTGCAATGCCTTCACGCTGAAGTCTCTGAAGTATTCAGGAATCGATAATCCTAAGAAGAGAGACACACCCGTGATGAAGAGGTTTCTCAGGGAGTTCATGTTTGTGAATTGCAGGAAAGATAGCCCAACAGAAGCTGTAACACAAAGAAAGCTTGTGTTAGATCAAGTTTTTAGTGATCCTTAGCCACAAACTCTATATATATCTTTACTACTGACCAACAAGACCGAACAAGACGCAGTACACTGCTGCAAATATCGTGAAAGGTATTGAAGCGAACAAGGCCCCGAATTTGCCTGCAAACAGAAAAACAAGAATTTTTATGAGAAAAAAAACATTTCAAAGAAGCTTAAACTGGTTTACGGAGATGTGGAATTTGACCTAGCATTGAGAAGAATATCATAAATCCTGCTGAGATTTGAATAACTCTTCGGCTTCCAACTCGGGTGCTTCCAAGTAATCCAACATTCTCTCTGCAACATTTGTAAGAGTGAAAAAATCCATGAGACAAAATTGGTCCAAGAAATTGAAGACTATAGTCTGAGAAATCATTCACAGTTTTTCTGCTTACACAGAGACACTTGAACCACTTAGCGTTCCAAATAAACCATTTAAGAGGATCCCAATGCCTTGCCAGCCAATTCCACGGCTAAGAACATGAGGTGGAGGTGGAGTGGCGCTCGCCAGTCTTGCAGCAGCTTTGAAAGCTCCAGTTGACTGTCACATTCAAAAGATAACTCTTTTAGGACATTCTCACATCAAGAAGATTCTTCTTTAGACTAGAACTAATCTTGATTCTAGAAGCATAACTAATCAAGATTCCGAGGGACATTACCTCAATGAGTGAGACTAAAACAGAGGCCATCATAGCGAAAGCATGACCAGCATCGAAGCTAGGTGCTCCCCATTGAAGTGGATAAGGAATCTTGATCCTAAAGAAAGTCAGGGGGAAGCTTATTAAACACTATGATCAACTCTTGAATATTCTTAGGAACTATTAGGATTTGAGAGACTAACCAAGGAGCAGAAGAAATGAGATTAGACATATCGGTTCTGCAGTTTACTTGCGTCTGATGCGGTCGGTGTTTGTAAGCCCCACTCGCTGTCAATAGATGCGCGTAAGCCCACACCACGATCATCGCTATAATCATAGCAAATCTCTCCACCACTGGGAATTGCCTGAACTGAAAGTTCTTCAGATACTGCACATAAACATATGAAATAACAATATCAGTTAAATAAACATAGCTAGATTGTATCGGAATCAGAGAGACTTATGTGACATAAGTAATAACCTGAGAGAAGATGACAAAGAGGATAAGCATTGGGATTCCTATCTCAACACAATTACCCACCTACAAACAAAAACACTATAAAATAAGAACCAAAAGAGATGATTTTTCGAATCTTTAAAGAGAGAATCCGCAGTTATGTACCACTGGGAATCCTCTGTTGAAGAGTCCAAAACCCGTTAATGCGATCACAGGAACCATACCAACAGGACTAAAGAATCTGAAAAAGGGTCACATGAGGTATCATTAAAGTCTACACCTTTACATGATAACAAGCAGTGATATGTGCATAGATGTATACATACCTTGAACAGATTGCCCACATCTGGCTAAAACCGAGGATGATTTGAACGCTAGATGCAACGATGATCGCGCCTTGTACAGCTCTCATTGTACTTAGAAACCTCTACTCAAATTTCAGATTCAAACATCAGAGTTAAGACCTTCAGACAGAAGCAGCAAACACTATACCAAGAGAAGAATAAACATACCAAGTGTGGATCTTCGATACGGGTCAAAGAAGAGTCGTGGATGATTGAAATGATCGGAACCATGAACGCATAAGAGCCTCCGATCACAGTTGGGAGACGGGTCCCAAATAATGTTTGAAGAAAAGTGTTAACACCTTGAATGAAGAGCAGTGTCTGAACAACTCTCACTTTATCACCCTAATCAGATTTTTGACACATCAATCTCAATCAGAAACACAGACAGAGATTCGTCGGATTAAGAAACAATGGAAGAATGTAAGTAAATAATGCTCACATCATCTCCACCCATCATAGGAACAAGAAACGAAGGGATCATCACTGCAGTTCCTAAGGCCAGTATATAATGCTCGAATCCTAAAGCTATGGCTTCTCCTGCAATAACATCATCATCACCATCTAATCGAAACTCAGACAAGTTTTTGCCTAAAAGAGCAGAGCCAATCAATCAAATGGTTTGGAGGATCGTACCCCATGGAGGGTTTGAGTCAATGCAGTACTCTAAACCCTGAAGCTGATCCATTGGTGGGTGGCTTATCTCCTCTGGCTTTACAGGATCCATGATTTTAGAGTAAGAATTTATTTAAAAAAAATTTATTTTATTTCTTACAATCGTCTTCTTTTCAGATTACTTGGCTGTGTTCAGTAACATAAGGAGCTCATGAATCAGCTAAGAATCAGGAAAATCAGAAGGGAGAAAAGGATCTGAATGACTCAAGGAATGGTATCTTATATAAATAAAAATGAAAAGTGAGAAAAAGGTGTGTGAAAGAGAAAAAATGAGACAAGGCAAAACGAAAAAGCAAGCTTTTTTCGAAGTTGCAGCTGAGTTAGAAGAGAGCTTTTTGGTAGTGGTGGAAATGGTGATGGCTAAGGATTTTATATGAATAGTGAGGGGTTGAAAAAATAAACAACCGTTGAAATTTTGTTTACCAGAAATGCCCCTTAAGGAACTGCCAAAACAGAATACTACCGTTACACTGTTGGGTTGGTAAATTATGTTTTCTTTTCAACTTTACACATCAGAGAGTCACAGAGTCTTTTAATGCATTAATTACGTTTCTGCACTGAATCTCTCTTCACTTCGTACAAGTGTCTTGAATTAACTAGTCTTGAATTAAACCAAATGCTAGTTAGTTAAATACTCATTAAGGAACCACAGTTATCTAATAATCTATACTCCCTTCGGATTTATTTAATTGTCGTTTTAAGGTTATGCACACAGATTAAAAAAATATTAATTGTATTAGCTTTTCAATATAAAAACATCATTAATTATCTATTTAAATACAATTCAATCAATAATAAAACAAATTGCATAGTAAAAATAATCTTAAAAAATAAAAAACTAATAAATGTTGCATTGAAAACTGAAAACGACAACTAATTTAAAACAAACAAAATTCTCTAAAACGACAACTAATAAAAAACGGAGGGAGTAGTAGAGTAGTGGTAACTTTGTATTTAATGTTCCCCATTCCTTTTCTGTCCACTTTCAAGTCCTTAATTCGTTTAAATAATACCTGAAAAAGTGTTATCATAAGATTTTCATTTACAACTAAATGTGATAACTTCATTAATATACATTTACCTTCCTTTTTTTTCCTGTTCCTAGTAAGTTATAATTAGCATAGTATACAGAAGCCAAAAATAAAAAATAAGTTAAGATAATAATAGTATAGTTGATGATCGATTAAGAAGACTTGACCTTGTCCATGAGGAAAGAAAACCGAAGTAGAAAGGTAAAAGAAACGTTATGATTGTATGAAATAATGAAAGTGAAGTGTTTTCGAAAAAGAAAAATGAACCAACCACTTAACAACATCTCTTTTACTTTAATTTCTTTATTTTTCACTTTGAACTTATTATTCATAAACAAAAATTATCTTGGGTTCTGAATAACAACATGGAGCCAGGAGATGGGTCCAAGACAGTCCAGATGTAAAAAGTGTATCTGACTGAGACACTCACGTGCGTCCCGAGAAGGCGAGAAGGACCAAATTTGGTCATTTAGATTATGGACATAAAAAAAAACAGAAACAGTACAAAACTCAAAATGCTTTTGCTAACAAAACACATACCATATATAACAAGAACTTGTCTGGTTTGTCTCTAACATCTGTTGACTGCTACAAGAACCAAACGGTGCCGTTTTATGACTGTGGGCAAAAGGAATTGTCTTGCTCATGTCCTGACTCCTGATCTTATTTTCTCCATTGTTGCCTGTGTGATTCAAGATATCACATGGTTGATTTATTCAAGTACATTTGCCAATGAGAAATATGTTCAAAAAGGGAATAGAGAAATGTTTGCTTAACAGTACAAATATGAGTAAACCCCAAAGAACCAGCTTTGACATAAGGACTTGTCATTTATACTCTCAAGTGGTCCATGTTTCTTTATTTACAAATGAGACGAAGAAAATGGGTCTTACGAGAAAGCTGTGTATCCAGAATCAGCAATGACATCTTTTTGAACAGCTGCATTAGACCAGATTCATGTCACCCTATACTTGATTAAGGCAAAAACCACAGAAACGAAAAAAAACTTAATTATGCGAGGATCCATCTCATAATCTCGTTGCACACACTCAAGCTTGTTCTTTGATAAAATATCTTCTCCCACTCCGATTTCATGTTTAGTTTGCCATCGAGAGCCATGGAATATATCGGTATAGAGGAAAACCTATTACTACCTAAACCTGGATGTCCTGTAAATGTGGTCGTATTCCCCAAATCAGTCAACTTTTGAAAAAAAAAATAGTACTTTTTTCTCTCTATGAAAGTAGAATCTTTTGCATACCTGAGAACTGGTGAATGGTGTGAGACTGAGAATTGTCCCCGGAAAAGTCGAGCTTTTGTTTGTTTTTTTTGGCATCTTTGTTCCTTCATTTCCCTATCACTCTTCATTTCAGCTTCGGCAATCTACAAATCAATAAGGATTATTAACTTATGTAGAACTCCTCAACAACATGCAGAGTGATGTGCAGATGTCAATTAGATCATATTCATGAGGGTCAATTAACACATCTTTACTGAAGTAAGACCCAATCTCATCAAATATCTTGGAACCTCACTGCATGCAACAAGAAGTCTAGGCTCTCCTAAAAAATCTGAAAAATTGAAACTTTTGCATATCTTATTCAGACTAAGGAACTTGTCAATGTTCGTCTTCCACAACGTCCGAGTATAGACAATGAAGTAAAATTCAAAGAAAAAGAAAAGAGAAACACAAAAGGTAAAGCTCACTACAATTGCAAAGACTATTAAATAAAACTGAAAGATCAAAGTGTGAGAAAAATGAGGGAACACACAGAAATTCAAAGAATTTTCAGAACTCAGAAGAATCAAGTTACAAAACCTTCCAATCTAAATCCTATCGATTTGCAGAGGGATCTAAAAAGCCGAAAACACCAATCTAACTTCTTCTAGATTAGCGACTTGAATTGATACATAAAAAAAAAAAAAAAAGCTTACTTTCAGCTCCTCCGAGCACTTGTGTTTCGGTAGAGGAGGAAGAAATGTATCAATTAAATAGCGTTATCAGTGGCATTTTCCCCAGAAATGTATCATCGGTTCTCTCACAAAGCCCTAATCATCCGATCCGTAGACTCAGTTCTCGTTAGTTCTTCGCCAAGGAAGAATTTTATTAAGCAATTGTATCGGTCATCGCTAAATCCAATACGTCCACAAAGATTAATCCAGGATGTTCATCCAAATCTTTCTTAACTACAAAACCGAACCATAAAAACTTAACCATTCGCAATCGTCCGGTTTCATAAGGAAAACCAACTTCGGTCCTAATCAATTCTATTCTTAACCAATTCTTTTTTTTTTAAAGGGTTAATTTTTTGGGAAAATTCTTCACCAATTCTTCCTGCATGCCTTCTCAGTATTCACAAATTACACCTACATAGAGAAGATTGATGCTCGAATTCAAATCGTACAATCATCAGTAAAAGGGAGATACCCGAAAAATGTAGGATATCTACATACGGATACAAAAAAACATCTACCCGGTTCACGGCTTTTTTTATATGAACGCAAAAATGGCATTGTTGTTTCCACAAATAGCATATGAGATTTAGGTTATATACTGTGATTTAATACTCTTCATATTATGACTCATAGACAAAATTATCATAATAAGTTCTATGATTCTATATAATTATCTTTCTTGTATGGTCATAAGTGATACAAGAACTAATTTTTCTACATACGGTTGTTCAATGCATGTAAAGCAATGTAAATGGCGTGGCTTAGGATTTAGTTTTTTTTTTTTATATCAAATGGGATTTACTTATTTATGGTTATGGATAATGCTCAATGTATTGCATTCTCTGATCAGACTAGGATACAGATCATTCTGTTTGTGCAATGACTCAAACAACTCATTGACCTTGCTCGCAAAAGGAAAGGATATCATTCTCTTCGTCGTGATATCATTCACTTATTTAATTTTTTGGCTTCTACACATTCACTATAACTACGAATTTTGAATACTTCTTTTAGATAATTTGATACATAAAGTTAATTAACCATTATCCAAACAAATGTATTATCTTAACGTGGTCTTCACATCGATTTTATGTTCTTCTGTCACGAGGATTATTTTCATTAGTTTATGTATATTACAATATTTAACTAGGTGAATATCCGCACATAACGTGCGGATTTTTCTTTTTAACTATTTTCAAATCTTATATAAAAGGAAATATAATTATTTTTTGTTATGTATGTTGTATATTATTATAAAAATTTTATATATATTAAAAAAATCTTAAAAATTAATTTAAAATACAATATCATAAATATAAAAACAAATATAATTATTATTTGTGATGTGTATTATTAGTATGTTATTATAAATAATTTTAAAAATTTTATCAAAAAAATAAAAGTTAATTTAAAATGTAATATCATAAAAAAATTAAGAATTATATAAAATTATAATAAATATCAATCAGTATCAATCAATTAATAAAAAATTGTTTATATTCTTTGAGTGGTTTAAAACTTGATATTAAAATTTATTACTTTTTTAAAATAAATTATAACTTTAAATTATAAAAGTGACACATGTCATCTCCATATCAATTTAAAATAATGATGTGTCATTTTAAATATAAGATACTAAAACAAAAATATACGTAAGAGGAAAGCTTTCATCGTGCTTGCATTTTACGCTTTTAACATAAGTTCTGTATCTATTTCGCGGTTGAGCTTTTTTGTATGAGAGTCGTAAATATGCATTAAAAAAGACGAATATTGTATACCTTTTTTTTCGCCAAAAGGATGGATACATTTGTTCGCACTAATGTATCAATTAATTGAATAAATTGAGTTTTTTTCTAACAGGAAATTTCAAGTCTTCTGTTGAGGCGGCACCCGGATTTATTAATCAGAAGAACAGATTATGACATGAGATATTCTCCTAAAAATGCATTGATATTCGAAAAGGTAAAAAAATAATTTAAAGTGTTGGTAATTGGTTTGACGGAAATTTCTTTTACATGTGTGTTTTATTTTTATTGATCTGCTGCTGTTTTCTCCTACTACAAATGTATTATAAGTATATTAATGGCCTATCACCATTATTATCTTACGATGATACCATTGAAACCATTGTCAACAGTTATAATTAATGTCTGACCAATTGATTATTTTCCATCCAAGCTCATCACATTTTCAGAATAAAGTTTTGGACGATAAAATTATGCACTCAAAAATAGTCAACTGGAAATTCAAAAAGAAAGTGGAAACCGGGATTGGAAAGTATGATCGCTATTTGGAGTCTTTGTAGCTTTTGGCTTTGGTGGGCTACGTGAAATCCACGACTTACAGTCAGCACCGACTCAGCCACACGTGGTTCCCACAAATACTCACTTATCATAAAAATCCAATGTATGATGTATAGTTGATGTATAACAACATCGTAACGAACTAAATGATCTGCTTATCGATCATCAGCCCCATTTGGCGTTGATAAGTCAACTCCATTATCTGTCCCTTCAGAAAACAGAATATGTAATAAATTTGACTTTTAGGCCTTACGTATTGGATAAAAGACATTAGTTTAATACATGTCCCCTAAATAATCCGAAACTCCGGCCAACGTGTTCACTCGCTGGCAGAAAAAACAGATTTGGATAAAATTCCTCATCAGTTTAGCTATATTTTAAATTTTAAAAACAATAAAAGAGATGACTTTTCAGCTTATCGAAAAATAAACTAATCTTTTATCCAAAAAACAAAACAGAATAATCTCAACTCGAAAACGGTTATAAAAGGGACACGAAAAGGCCAAGTTAAGACAACATTACCACCGAGACAAAACAACCCCAACCATACTTTATTCTCGTTTGGTCCGGTTTCCGGTGTCGGAATCAGCAAACAAATACATTTTAAAGGTAGCTCCTCTCAGCCCATCGATGGCTCAAGTCCTATCTCCGCCGGTGCAACTTCTGCCTTTAACCGGTCAAAAGCCGTTACAATTTATGGCCGGTCTTCTCGGTCGAATCGTTACAAAGGACGCGAAGAAAGAGATAAGTCCAGAGAGTCCGAGGAGTCCGAAGACTCCACAAGGCTCTATTCTCATGGACAAGTACGAGCTAGGAAAGCTTCTTGGCCACGGAAGCTTTGCTAAAGTCTATTTAGCCCGGAACATAAACTCCGGCGAGAATGTCGCCATCAAAGTCATCGATAAAGAAAAGATCGTGAAGAGTGGAATGGCCGGTCACATAAAACGGGAAATCTCGATCCTCCGACGCGTCCGCCATCCTTACATTGTTCACCTTCTCGAGGTTATGGCGACGAAGACAAAGATTTACATCGTGATGGAGTACGTAAGAGGCGGAGAGCTTTACGATAAGGTGGCTAAAGGACGGCTTCGTGAAGGAGTCGCCAGAAGATATTTCCAGCAATTAATCTCCTCCGTTGCTTTCTGCCACAGCCGCGGTGTTTACCACCGTGATCTCAAGCTTGAGAATTTGCTTTTGGACGACGAAGGGAACCTTAAAGTCTCTGACTTTGGGCTCAGCGTCGTCTCTGAGCAGCTCAGGCAAGATGGAATCTGTCAAACGTTTTGTGGGACGCCTGCTTATTTGGCGCCAGAGGTTTTGACAAGGAAAGGTTATGACGCTGCGAAAGCTGATGTTTGGTCTTGTGGAGTGATCTTGTTTGTGTTGATGGCTGGTTATCTTCCCTTTGATGATAAGAACGTACTTGTTATGTACAAGAAGATATACAAAGGCCAGTTTCGGTGTCCTAAATGGTTTTCTCCTGAGCTTACAAGGCTCATGAACCGGATTCTTGACACGAATCCAGATACAAGAATCACTATACCAGAGATCATGAGGCATAGATGGTTCAAGAAAGGATTTAAAGATGTCAAATTTTATATCGAAAACGATAAGTTATGTAGAGAAGATGACAATGATGAAGACGATTCATCATCTTTGTCATCAGGCCGATCATCGACTGCTTCAGAGGGAGATGCAGAGTTTGATGTTAAAAGGGTTGATTCAATGACGAGACCCGCGAGTCTAAACGCATTTGACATCATATCGTTCTCTTCAGGATTTGATCTTTCGGGTTTGTTTGAAGAAGGAGGAGAAGGAGCGAGGTTTGTATCTGCTGCTCCTGTGACAAAGATCATATCGAAGCTGGAAGAGATTGCGAAAGTGGCGAACTTTACGGTGAGGAAGAAGGATTGGAGCGTGAGGCTAGAAGGTTGTAGAGAAGGTGCTAAAGGACCGTTGACTATTAAGGTTGAGATCTTTGAGCTGACTTCATCTCTTGTGGTGGTTGAGGTGAAGAAGAAAGGAGGGAAGATAGAAGAGTATGAAGAGTTTTGCAACAAGGAACTTAGACCACAGCTGGAGAAACTGATGCATTACCAAGCAGATGAAGTTGAAGAAGCAATGTGTTTGCCACCTGAGGTTGAATAGAGACCCAAGTTAAAAACAAGGAAGGTCGAGAGAAGAAGACATAACAAGAGAAGGTGTATTACCATAGAACGACTATTAACATTCTTTGCTACTATACCATTTATTTGATTTTAATTGTTCTGCGATGATGATGTATATATATGAAAGTGAGAGTTGTAATGGGAGTGATAGGAAGATCAGAGAAGAAAACAGGTAAAAGGAAAGAGTGAGTGAGATCCTAAGGCAGTTAGACGGTTTTTGCTGGCAATTTAAAGGCCAGTTTTTCGTTGATTATTGTACATGTATCTCTAAAAAAGAGACGAGCTTAATGGAAATTCTTTCTCGGCCTTCCCCTAAAAATATGTCTTGTTCATCCTAATATAACTCACCTTTATGCTTCATCAGAGAGACTATATGTTAAACTGAAATGTGTACAAGGTTACCTATAAGACTTTGCTGTATTCTAGCCTTCGTAACCTTTATTAGTTAGCACCTGACTGGAAAAAGTTACTTTGGAAGAACAACAGGTAATTGTGTTTAGATAGAAATATGAACATAACATTTACTGGGAACAAATGTTCTTCTTATTAACAAGGTAGGCAACTGACAGATATGAAAGTATAGCTACATATGTAAATCAATCTGAGGGGTTACTGGTGAAGTATTGTAAGGCTCACAAAAGAAAAAGCGAGTTTCTTACGCCTATGAACTTGTAACTGAGCTGAATCGAAATTCGACCTGATGATCTCAGGGGTCAGATCTTTGGAAGCTTCAAACTGTTAAGTTGTGGATTGACAAGATGAACGAGAAACCAGTTCCTGCATGCAAAGATGGGTTAGCATTATCGCCTTATAGTGTTTCTTAATCTCCAAGGGAAAATTTGAGAAGCTTACTTCAGAATAGCGTATATGATCTCTCTGCATACAAGAAGTCTTGACTATAGTTTCCCACTTGGTCACACTTGTGGAGTTTTCTTCGAGATCCTTTTTTTGGGGATGAAACAGATATCTCCGTGAAGGTATCTTCGAGCTTACTAAAGGCAGATTACGGAAAAGCCAAGAATCAGAAGGCTTTTTGGGTGTCGGCAGAGCAAGTGGAGACAGATCACAGCCACTGTTATTCTTTTCCAACTCCTCTGCCTTCATCTTCTTGATTCCACTGCTAATACTTAAAGTTTCTAGAGCCTGAAGCTCGAGAACGGCTTTCGGTTTCTTTCCCGCCATTTCTGGTTCCTCTGAAATTATTTCCATGGTTTCTGGCAAGATCTTGACATTCGAGTTACCCTCATCGTTGCTGGTCTTTGGACAATTCTCTGTGTCAACATATAATGTCTTTTCCATGATAGAGCTTGTAGACCAGTCAAGTCTTGTACTTTTTGGATAGAGCAAGTCTTGAGGCTTGCTATTGTTTCTGATATGCTTGTTCAACCTGTTAGCTCTCATAATCTCCGCTTCCTTACGAGTCCCAGGGTGAAGAGGGGAACAGTTTCCTACACTGCGATACGGTGACATACAGCCAATTTGTCTGTAAGGAGATGATGGCATACTTGCAGTAGTCAAGTTTGATTCAAGTTGTTCAGATCCAAAGTTAAACTTCTTTCCAACACTTGGATGTATAGGAGATTGAACTCTACTTCCCACCTTTTGCTTATATATAGAATCAAGAGCGAGCTGAAAACATACAAGATTTGATTGATATTCAGTGAGAGTCTGATCAGATCTATATGATTGCTAAAGTGAAAAGGAAATGGATGGGTTTGAGAATAGACCTTTTTCACAGATTGAAACCGAGATTTCAGTTGAGCGACCTTGCTTGACTTCACTTGATCATGGCTTGAGGTTCTTAGGGAGTAAGGTTTCTCTTTAAGACCATGCACTGAGCTCAACATGCCAAGTGAGTTTTTAAAGCACAGTTGTGGTGACATACCACAGCCTCTCCTAGAAAGATACTCAGAAGCTTCATCGTCATCTTCATCTTCATCGCTTTCTTCATAATCTATGTCCTGATAATAAGATGGAGTAGTATTATACTCATACCTTTTAGGAGTTGCACGATTCTCCGCTGGTAATATATCTCTAATTTGTCTTATTGGTTCATACATAACGGGCATTGCTTGTCGCTTCAAAGCATATGGAGGTTGTTGCTCCACAGTCATGGATTTCGCAGCAGGTAAGAAACGATTCAACATGAAATCCCGAGACTGAGGATCCTCGGATGATGGCATTGGCGTTTTCGTTGCTTCAACATTACCATTAATGCTATGCTTTAGAGACAATGTATCAAGGGCATCAGAGAATACATCATCATCACTTTCTTCTTCAACCTGTTTACCCTTTGAACTATGTAGTCTTCTTGTCAGGTTTCCATCAATGGCTTTCTCCACGGGACATGTGAAAGGGACAGAGGCAGATTCCGGAACTCGATTTAAGTCCGTGTCTTGGACAAGAACAGGAACGGAAGGAGATTCACTTGTCTTGGACTCATCATCATCAGTAAGCTTCTTTGCCATGTTTCTGCGCACAGACATTGCTGTTTTCTTCATCTGCCTTGTCGAAAGAAGAGGTGCATCAAAGTTAAGTTTCCTCTCGGACATAGAGCTGATCAAAGTGTGCACGAGAATCAACCAAAGCCGTTAGAAAAGCTTCAGATATCGATGAGCTCAATGTTGACTCAGCACCAACCTATGTCGTTTCTCTGCAAAACGTAATTAATGATGTTCACAGATTTCTAAAACAGATCTGGAAAACCAAACATAAATAATATTAGTTGAATGATTAGTTAATTAATTATACACACTGACACACATGAACCAACGACAAATCTAAAGAAACTTACAAAAAGAAAAGACCTGTCAATGGACTTTACTAGAAACTTTATTTAGTTTTTTAATATAGATGCGCTGCTAATCTTTCGAACTCGTGATTGATCAAATCATTGGAAAGAGTTTTTATGGACAATTCGGTGATGGAAAACGACAGAGACTAAAGATTGCGATTTTATTCAAAGCAATATAGGAAATAAGTGCAATGCATGCCTGAATCTTTGTCAATGAAGAACCAAGAGTGAGAGATTTCACAACTATTTCTTAACTTAGTACTACGAAATTCCCAGAGATTCAACAAATAATCAACTGAATATCATGCAAGGACGAATCCGTTTAACATTTCAAGAAAAGAAAAGGAGACTAAGAACGCAATATGAAATTATACATCAGGAAACTAACCGGGAAAGATGGAGGTAACAGCTTTCGGAGTCTGTAAACGGGTCTTCTCTGCACCGAGAGAGTGTGTGAGTGAGACGAGAAAAGGGAGACACTTGAGTTTGAGAATGAGTAATCACAAAGGCATCATCAGAGAGAGAGAAAAAGAAAGATTGAGTAAGCTTTTGGTTTTGTGTACATTTTTGTGCCGTGAAGTTGACGGAGACGAAGATGGAATTGAAGAATAGAAAAAGGAAAAAGACAAGTCACGAGAGGCTTGTGTAAATGTTTCCAAGTCCCAAATTGAGTCTACCCAAAAATAATCTCCAAAGTTAATTACTTTCATAGCATCTCAACCAATTCTAGAGATATAGCGTGTGACAGATATCAATTTCTTTTTTTCCTTTTTACCTAACTGCTTAATTGCATCATATCATTACAGATTTTACCTTCGTTAATGTAATCTTGCATTTTAATAAAGAGGATGAACATAACAGAATGAAAAGATGTTGATAAAATTTAAGGCCTGGTTGTTTTTTTTCTTCTTTTTTCTTTTTTGTCAAGAACCCATAATATCTTGCTATAATCAAGTATTGTAAAGTGTAACAAGTACAACAAACCATCTAAGATAACATCTCAAATTCAGCCAAAAATTAATAAAATCAAACAAATATATAAGCACCAAGACGAGAGAAGAAAGACCATGAAACCAAATATATATAAAAAAAAAAAAAAAGCTACGTTCAGCTCTGCACCTGAGCTTCTGCAGCTTCTTTTTCTTCATTGGCTGCAGCCATTAGTTCATCAAACTTCTCCGACTTCACAAGCGTAATTTCAATCTACCAGACCAAATACAAAAACAAAATCAAAATTAATAACTCGAGAAAGAGGTCACTGACAATCATACCAGAACAAGTTTGCTAGAAAAAAAACTACCTTAACTTTCTGCACAGGACGGCCCCTTGAGTCATCTTTAATCTCCACAGTTGAAGTCATGATCTCTAATATACAGGAAGAACAAAACAAAGCTTAGTCGGCGAAATCTCCAATCCGTATAATATGTTAAATTCAAGACTAGAAAATACTTACTCTTTTCGACAGCAAAACCATTGTTCTTCAGTATTTCAGCGATAGTAACAACGGTTGCAGTAGCTGCACAATATGTTGAATTGAAACTTAATTAGCATGAGAATCCATCTTCTTTTGACAATTTTAACTTAATGAAGTCAGTTGCATCTTTAATGAATCAAAAGATTGCTTAGAGCTTATAAAGAAGAATGTTAAGAACATACATACCCATCCCAAGGGCAGACAATTCGACTTCATTGTACTGCTGCATATACCTCTAAAACAATACCAAAACAAAACTGAATCAATCACAAAACACACCAATCAAAACTAAAACCTTTGCGATTTCCAGAAAAAAAATTGAGCCTTTTGAGTGGATAAAAGAAACCCAGTATTTCACACACAATAAACATCCTCAATCAAAAAACAGATCGTCGAGTCCATAAATTTCAAGCTTAAACGACGAGTTCCATAGCAATCGAGGGGTAAAAGTGTGTACCTTGGCGAGATTAACGTAGAAGAATAATGGCTTCTTGGTGTTGGAAACCTGAATCCGGTTCTTCTTCTGATCATCAACGGCCAAGTTCATGTTGTTCACTCCAGCTGTGATCTCTTCCATGGAAGCTAATTCGGAAATCGTAACCCTAATTGTTTTTTTTCCCGATAAAAGGGGACGAGCAAATAAATTAACAGGACTGGAGAGGCTTGTGAGTTGTGTGACCCAAATCTCCTTACTCACAATCCGGGTCTACCCGGTTAGTAAATCGGGTTTTTGGCTTGAGGAGTTTTTTTTTTAAATCCTTTTTTTTCAAAGGCTAATTAATTCTATTTTACTAGTAACTACATTTTACTAGTTTACACCCAAATATAATTAACTTGATGAAATTTCTTTTAAGTGCTAACGTGTTGCTGATCTGAAATAGATCAGTGTTCAGAAGCTTCTATAAGCTTTTAGTATTTCCAGTGTACCAAAAGAAAAAAAGAGTTGGGCTGACTTTGGGCCTAGAGATTTCCCAACAAATGTATTTGTTGTTATCTAAATTTGATGACGTGATTAGTTTACAAGATGGCCATATAGATTTCACTGGTTTAAGATTTTATCCCATTTCACAGGATTGAAATCGACAAATCAAAAGATTAATGACTAACTAAAGTTAAGTATGTCACCTCGTTTTGGCGTTGAAGATGAAGGAGATCGAAATGGCTGAATCAAATGTATTATATTTAGACCTTAATGGTGACAATCCGAACCAATATAAGAAGAAAATAAGAGAGAGGATCAACATGAAGAGGGATCTTCTTCTTCTACAAAAACAAAAAACTCTCGCAAATATACTCTTGTAAGTTGTAATGTGGAAGAGAAAGTTAACGTCTCTTATTCAAACTTAATCTGTATGTGAAAGAGAAAGGATCAGTATGTGGAAGGGAAACGTCTCTTATTCAAACTTAATCTGTGTGACAAAATTTGAACTTTGATAAAGTCAAAGAGTGAGTATTTAGTAATTAAGAAAAATTAAAAATTGTACACATTGTCTATAGTCCAATTGCGTGTGTGAATCACCTCCAATCGTCGAACGTAGTATTTTATAACTCAATCTTAACTGTATTGAAAAACTATTATAAAGCCTAATCTCATATCAAGCAACATGGTAGCTTGTATGACTCTGAAACTTGTGTATAATCTTCTATATGGAATTTAGTTATTATCAATGGGCTCAAATATAAATTGGTTTTTTGGAATCTTAGCATTTAAGAAGTGTTTGGTATTAAATGAGGTATGGACTATAACTAGAACATTATCCACAACCATGATAAGAGTGTGGCCTATCAACAAGAAGGGCTCTTTGTGATGGGAGGATCATGGATGGATGATGGGTTTGGTTATACACTCCTATAGCTAAACAGTTTTTTGCTACTGTTATAGCTATTTCTAGTCTAATTATTACAAATTAAATATTTGATCTTACGATCTCGTTTTTATAGTAATGTTTTATAGTGTGATTAAACAAAATGTACTGTAAGATATTTCGATGTATAATTGCTTTATATCAATACTCTTATTGTCAATAAATTATCAGCCAATTGCCTAGTCAATGAGTTGGATTCTGACTACATATAAATTATCTTATTAGAAAGTCTAAACTGACGAAATCACCTGCTACAGATCTTATAAATCAATATCATATTTTGAAATTTTCGAAAAACAAGAAAAATTACTATCAGGTAATAATGCGATATCTAGTTAGGATATGATTACGGTATCATGTCTTAATCCGACACCGTACTGTATATGCCACGTTTTATCTGAAAACAACGCATTGGTGCGATCGATGGCATTGGAACCGAATTTTGTTTTACTTAATTCAAAGAACGAATATAGTTTTTTTTGTTGGAATGTATATATTTGTAACATAAATACTCTGTAAGATAAAATAATGCTACTACATTTGTAGCATAATAGATTCAAATATATGAGATAAACGTTTGTGGATTATAACGCCAAAGAAAAAGGAAAACGAGAATGGTAGGTGAGTGACATGCTAATGCACAATAAAATGATAATCTCTAATTAAAGTACGTAAATATTGAGATTTTGAATAATATTATGATATACAAATATTTGAGATTCAAATTCGAGAACATGCATGTGTAAGTTCAATAGTAGGTCAAATGTATTTGAAGATTCAAAGTTTTTTACATTATAGGATAATTAAATATGAAAATATGAATAACTAATGTATGTTAGAACATATGAAGTCAACCGGAAATCAACGGATGCCTAGGAATCTTATTGATCAAAGCATTTGCTTTCATTATACCAATGTTCGTTTGGTTTGTATACAAAGACTAATTCATATTACAGTTAACTAAAAGAGTTATTCATATTAGTTAACTAAAAAATATTGATGGACAGAACAAATGTGAAAAGGTAACAAATGATAAATGAATGGGATTAAATTAATGATTAGGTAGCATCCATAAATAAACGACTATGACTAAAAGTCATGGATGGATCTAAGCGCATCACTTATTTAATAATACTATACCTACCATTCTACCAAGGACGATAGAATTGATTACTTTTTTTCGACAGAATTGATTACTTCTTTGTGACAAAAATCAAAAGAAGAATTAATTAGTTCTTCGTGTGTTTACATATTGATGATAGAATTATTTTTGTTTTCGACGGTATATCTTTGATCCAGATGTACATTATATAGTAATTATTAATATAAACACAATTTTAGTATCAAATAGTATTAGTGTTTGGGAACACGACAAAAGAGATGGAGTTAATGAGTTGCTTTGATTAATGGGAGTTAGATCCTAACAACTCTAGAAGCACGGATCTAAATGTCCTTAGTGCATGATTTATATTTTAGTATTGGACTGGGTCACTGGTCACACATCCACATGCATGTGCAGCAGTGTGAGTCTCAAAGTGTAAGCAGGATATGGATACAAGAATATGTTCACTCACACGCACACACATGACTAGCAATTAAGAATTAAGATTGTTACCCATCACCAAGCTGGATTATTAATACCAAATAAATATTTCATTCCATATGATACAGACAGTGTACACTTGCTAGTTCCTTTTGGTAATACTCGATAAACCGAAGGGTGATTTTGGTAATACTCACTTAGTTTTTTTTTTTGTTAAGTGAAATTGGGAAGGAATGGCTTGCGGTGTTGGCAATGTCTCTCTCTCCCTCTCTCTCTCTTTCTCTTTACACCAAAGAGCTTTTTGTAACCTCCAAATTTTCCCTCTCTCTTTTCGGCGGTTAAGCTGCCTCAATCTCACCCACCAGAGAAGAAACCCAGAAACTAAACAACAACGAAAATTGAATCTTTCTCTCTAATCCTCGAAACCCATTTGATAATTTCTCCTATTCTGTTGATGCTTTTGAAGAACAGTTAGTTTGTGAACAGAGCCAATGCCGCTTGTTAGGCTCGAAGTAGGGAATGTTTACGGTTTAGGGCAAACGGAGCTTCACAGCAACGTCGATCGTGAAGACCCAAAATCGATTCTCGACGGCGTCGCCGTTTCTGGACTCGTTGGAATCTTACGCCAAATCGGTGATCTCACCGAGTAAGTCTTCAAGTCAACCCCAAACTCTCTGTTTCTTTATAATTGAGTTAATTACTTAGAAAAAATATTGTTTTTTTCTTAATGTAATTTGATTTCAAGTGAAAATCCTCAATTTGCTGTGTCTGGTCTTCTCCATTCGCTTAGTTTATGGGTTCTACTCAAATCTTAATCGGTAATTTTATATGCCTCAGGTTTGCAACAGAGATTTTTCATGGGATACAAGAAGAGGTTATGATTACAGCTTCAAGAAGCAATAAATTGAAGATGAGGCTGAAGCAAATAGAAGCTGCAGTTCCTTCAATTCAGAAGACAGTGCTTGCACAAACAAACTACATACATCTTGCATACACTGGAGGTTTTTTTCTCTTTTTGTCTTGTTTCTCTTGTCAATCTTCTGTATTGTCTAGATTCAAGCTGTTTGATTCTTGATTAGGCTTCACATGTGTTCTTTAAACAAAATTATATCCTCTGAGTTCTATGTAGGCCCAGCTCACATGCCCATTTTTTCACTAACTTCTTTACTTCAAATAGTCTTCTGAGTTTAGATTTGTTGATGGCAGTAGTATTCTTTGACAATCACATGGTGAAACCTACTAACTCACTTCCTTTTGGATCTATATATCAAAAAAATGTGAAATTTAAGTCATAAATACATGAGCTAATTTACCTTGGTGAAATTTGGATAGCATTGATGCACTAGTGTTTGACAGGAGAACTGTTTTAAGTGTTGGTTTTTCAATCTCGCTTCTCTGTATAATCTAAGGAGGCATAGATACTTAGAAAAAGGCTAGAATTTATTTGGTATAGTGAATCAATTGAGTTTATTTGGTGTGGCAATAATATGTAGAAGATGATTACTACTCAAGAATAGTGAATCAATTGAGTTTCACATGCTGTTTCAGGTCTAGAGTGGCATCCTCGTATACCAAATGTGCAAAATCAGTTTATTTACGATGACTTGCCACAGTTTATAATGGCTCCGTATGAAGATTGCCGGGAACCTCCGAGGCTGCACTTGCTAGACAAGTATGTGTATATAGTATATACCTTTACTCATTTTTGTTTTTTGTATACTATTTCAGTTTCTGATATAACTGATTCTTTGCGGTTCTCTTCAGATTTGATATAAATGGTCCAGGGTCTTGTTTGAAGCGATACTCTGATCCTACTCATTTCAAAAGAGCGTCAAGAGCTTCTAAACTTCCAGAAATTAAGGTTTGTTTATGGAGATTAAATCAGTTAGATCATATTTTGGTAGAGTTTCTTCTTTTTAATGATTATTATTCTGCTTACTAAACTTGTATGCACGAAACAGAAGAAAAAATCTGTGCAACGGAGTCGAGATATGTCACGTGTTACCTCAATGGCTAACCAGAGTGACAGGTAAAGATACATTGTGGATTTGACATTGTTGAGAGTGCGTTTTGTATATGACTAAGAACCTCAACATTGATATGATTTGCAGGAAGACATTTACTTCTTTAAGCTTCAGTGGAAGAACTTCTTTCTCTAAAACTGCATCAACGATTGAAATTGAATCGAAATCCGACTTGCAAGATCATCGTTCTTGCTCTTTCGATTCCAGAAGTGGTGTAGAGAAACCGAAGGGAGTGTTTTCTTCTTCAAGGTTTACACCTGGCTCCCGGACCATTGCTTCAGTTCTTTCTGAAAGCGAAAGCGAAGATGCAACTGATAGTCCTTCTCAAGATCTAACAGCTCGTGGCTCTTCTTGCGTCAGTTGGCATGAGAAATCTGAGATAGTGAAAACCGATTCTCTGCAACGTGCAACAGATGCAGCTCCTGAAGTAATGGAGACGAGCTTTGTCGTGGATGCTGAACCGGTGTCAAGACTGAAAGAACATAGAGTGGTTGAAGCAGTCCAAGATATCAAACCAAGGGGAATGGAAATGGACAGTGAAGATGAAACTGAAAGCGAAGGGGACGATTTTGTTGATGCGCTCTACACCATCGATTCGGAATCTGAAAATGATCAAGGGTTCCAAACCACTGAAGAGGTGCAGAAGAAGATTTCAAATGAGATTACAGAGGAAAAGTTGGATAACTTTGTGTGTGAGCAAGAGACAGAGAAGATTTCTAACAACTTTAGTGATGATGAGGAGACAATATGTGCTGCTGCATCCGATCTACATCTATTATCACCGGTACACAAAGCTGATGAACTGGTTAATCGTATGAGCAATGGTACTCATAGTTATTCCAATGGCTTCTCAAATCCATTGTATGATATTAATGGTATCCAAGAACATGAAGAATCAGAAGATGAGATTTCTTGTGACACCGAAGCGACGAAACTATGGACTAACGGAAATCTGCTGGGACTAAAACCATCAAAACCGAAGATTGAAGCTGAAACCATCCCAGAGAATGATGAAGACATTGATGCTGCAACCTTCCAAGACCCCTTGAGAGAAGCTAATAAGGCTCCTTTTGATTGGTTTACTTCATCTCCTCCGCTTGATCACATGAAAATATCTTTCAATCCCTCAGAAACCTTTCCGAGTTCTGAACTGAAGCTGAAACTTCCTGAAGAGTATACGTTTTCTTCCTTCCAGTTAGTGCCTGAGACTGCTGCTACTTCGCTTCCTGATTCTGATTCAGACAAGGACACTTTCTGTAGATCTTCTTCTTACATTTCAGATAACAGCGAGAATCACTCGGCGTCAGTCTCTGAGCAGCAGTGGGAAGAAGAGTCTTGCGAAATCCTTGAAAGCAAGAACCAACGAGAGCTCTATGATTCTTTCCACAGAAACAATGCTGAAGCTTCTTCTCTCTCAGCTCCATCTTCACAGAATAAAACATCAAATGGTTATTTAACAAGAAATCTCTCTTACCTCCAAAATCCAGCTGAGCCTTTACCACCGCCGCTTCCACCGTTACAGTGGATGGTTTCGAAGATACCATCGGAGAGATTCGAGGATAACAACAAGCAAACTCTAAAGGACACTCTCATACGCGCATTCGAGCAGAAAAATTCATTATCTGAAGTCAAGAAACAAGAACCAAACATTGTCACTGCTTCTAATCAAGAAATCAACGTATGCAGAATTCAGTTTTCAATTCGTTTTTCGATGTTTTTTTTTTCGTTTATAAGGAGTTTTATGTGGTGATTGATTAGGTACATAAGAAGAACAATGTGAGTGATTATAAGCAAAGACATGGAAACGCAAAAGAGACGGAAGCTGGAGACTTCTTGCATCAAATCCGAACAAAAGTGAGCAAAGTTCTTGTTCCACGTACTAGTCCCTTCATATATTATTGCATTTTGGTATTTTTACAAGATCCTTTTTGAATCATAACAGCAATTCAACTTGAGACGTGTGGTCACGACAAAGACATCATCATCAGAAACTAGGATGAATACCAATTTCAGCGTTATTCTAGAGAAGGCAAACTCCATAAGACAGGTTTCAGCATTTACATTTTATAATAACTCTTTCCATTTTTAAGTACGTACCATTTTTGTCCGTAAAACATTAACATTTCGCACTTTTGGTCTCAGGCTGTTGCAAGCGACGATGGAGATGGCGAAAGCAATACATGGAGCGATAGCGACACGTGACAACTGAGTGCAATTCACTAATAGAACCACCACATTCATTCCGTTTCTTATATGTTTATTGTGTGGTAGATACATATATATAGGTCGATTTTGTTGTACGTTTTATATGTATCTTCGACTATAAAAAGTAGGTTTCTTCAAAATAAAATTTCAAATAGAATATGTTTTGTCTGAATCTCTCGAGAATTCATGTCAATCACCTTACTACAAATTTGGGGACAAATTTATATTTAGTGTCTTCTACTCAACCGTGTTTGGATAACAACATGGGATTAGGATATAATAACTTTCTAATCTTAAATTAACAAGTCGTACAGAAAAGGTTAGGTGGTAGCTGTCTTGTTTTTGTTTGCTGAAGCAAATAAGAATAAACTACTACAGATTAAAAAATAAATAAAAAATCAAAGGAATATTTATGGTTTTTTTATTTAGTTATACATTGAAACATGAGTTGGCAAAAATGAGATCTCGGAAAATAATTTATATATACAAGTACTCGGAACCCTAAGCCGTGAAGTTCGCTTATGTTCTTTTAAATTAAGTTTTTATACTTGATTCGATTTACTAAAGAATAAAGATTCTGTCATTGTTTATGGAGTATTACTTTCTAAAAGTTCACTTTCTAGAAAATAAACATTTGGGACGACCAAAAAAAAAGAAATGATAAAAGATGAAGTTAATCTGTTAAGAGTAATTGCAATAAAGGGTAATAGATGTTATCAAAATTAAGAGATACCTTTTGAGTGTAGGTCCCATAGAACTATTCACTATAAAAAGACTATATCACCCTTATTCTCCAAAATTTTGCTATATCACAGTTATCACGATAATTTTTTAATTATTATCAATATTCTAAATAAATTACTGTTAATATACATATTATGCTGATATTATTGTTAATATTTTATATAAATTATGTATAAATATAAATATTATTGTTATATTATTGTTAATGTGTTATATTTCTCGATTATTAGTGTTAATATTTTATATTTAACAAATATTATTGTTAATATGTTAATATTTTATTACAAAATTTTGGAATTATCACGTTATAATTATCTGATATATTTGTTAACATTTATAATTATCATATATATTTGTTAACATGTTAATATATTATATGATAACAAAGTTAACACAAATTTATAGCGATAACTTTCATATTTAACACAAACTTTCATATTTATAGCGATAACATGTTAATATTTTATTACAAAATTTTGAAATTATCACGTTATAATTATCTGATATATTTGTTACCACTTATAATTATCATATATATTTGTTAACATGTTAGTATATTATATGATAACAAAGTTAACACAAACTTATAGCGATAACTTTCATATATTTTATGTTAACTAAATAGTTATCCAATAATAAAAAATATATTCTCTTAGATGAATAGTATTAGCGATGATGAACAGTATCTACAGTACTGTCGTGTGCAAAAAAAAGACCAATGGCAATTTATGTAAATAAGTAAAGTTAAAAGGATAGTAATGGATAAAACAAAAAATTCTCTTTGCTACTTACCTAATTATTAATTTATGAATGCTATATATTTAATTTTTTGATTAACCATTGATATAGAATAAATTCACTCATCTGTTAATAGTTAGCTATGCATGGTAAAAACGTGTGTGTCGGATCTCTAAATTAGAGAGCCTAGGACCTAAACAGTAAACATATATAGACACAAAAAGTATCTTTTTCTTTTATGTATCACTTATTTTTTTTTATAGATTTCTTTTTTTTTATAAATTTCTTTATTCGCGGAATTAAAGATTCCTTTATCAAAAAGATAGGATTAGAAACAAAACCCACAACAACTAATTTTTTCTCTTCACATAATGATTTTTTTTTTCTTTATTAAAGCGACATTTCTTAAAATTTTATGTTAGAGAAACTAAGTTTCTATACGAACGAGAAGCAAAGACCATATAAAAAGGTTAGATATTTGTTGAGATCATTGGAAAAAAGGAAAATTGGAGAGGCAACCAAATTTTACCACAAATCCGACAAATTAAAGAGAAAAAAGACTAAAGAAAGACATGCCACCACTAAAAGTCTAAAGTTACATATTAATTAGACATGTAACATGTGCATGTGTATTACATAAGTTTATTAGATAATTATCTACGTTTGCGTGGAAAATTTCCGAATAATTAAACACTGTACGTAGTGTCTGAAGATGAAGTTTTAGATCCATGGTAAAACCGTGACCATTTAGTGGCTAATATAGATTTTAGCTACGATATATATTGTGGTCTTATCGTAGCACGGCCACCAAAATTTGTGATTATGCCGTTATGTAAAGCTGTGAGCCGACTACATTTAAAATTGGTAGCCAAATAACTGCAGTTTAGCCATATCTTAACCAAAAATTATAAAATCGAGCATTGGCGTTCCTCATCTATTGTTAGCCACAGATAATATGTGACCAAATTCGTGACTATGCAATAGATTTTTTGGGCCAATTTAGTATCATTTGTAATATATGGTAAATTATAAAATTAAAATTATCACAAACTAATGAATGATATATCATTTTGATGTTTTTGTGTTTCATGATTCTGCAAAAAATCTAGTAATATTTCTACTATTAAATCACTTGAATATTTAGTTATTTCACCATTCAACTGACATATCAGTTAAACTAAAAGCTTTTAAAATTTTTTACGTTTATATTAAAATTGGCAAATGCATGTTAATATCGTTGTTACTTTTACAAGAGTTCCTTTTACAAAAGAGTTCCTTTTTTTATAATAATGAAAAGTTGTTCTTGAATGACTAGAAAGATACAAATGAAAAATCATACAATTTAAAGAGAAGATGAATATAATCAAACTCAAAGAAAGAAAAAGAAAGATGAACGTCGATCAGTGATCTCTTTATGTCTTTTTTCGTTTCTTCTTTCTTTTTTCGTTTCATTTGATTTCTAACACTTTCCTTAGTTCTATACCATACTTTCAGGAAAGCGCTTTGCTTAGCTTTATCTTTTTCTCAAAGCAATTTCCATTTACTCTACCCCCTCTTTCAATCAAATATCGACGCATTTATTAAAAACAAAAATGCGTTTGAGAATTTTTAAAGGTCAATCATTAAACTTCATTAATTGATGCTGTGAAGTTTCACTATGTGAAGCTCTTCTCTCTTAAAGGGAATCTCACTAGTTTACTACGAGTTGTGTTCAATTGTCTTTCAACGTAAGAGTGCAAAATATATTTACTTTTGCGGTCAAGAAATTACAAATAGCATATGATCTCATCTGACTTTGATAATATAGAGTGCTTTTGAACTATCACACTGTTGGAGGATAACAATTATGGTCTGCAACAATGATTTTGGGGAAGAAAACCTCTTCCAGTTGTTGGCAATATACTAGTCTGCTTTGAATGAATCATGCATATCATAGTCTCAGCCTGACCACTTGGGACTCTGTCAAGAAAATGGTGTATAAGATATGTACTTTAATAGGTAAAGGGGAGGCCGCTACCTTGAATACGACCCACAAGAAATCTTTAAAAAGCTCACAAGGGGCAGAGATGAAATATGGTAACGAACTAATAAAAGATGTGTGAGATAGTCTCTCAAAAAGCTCATACAATTCTCCTCTTAAACTCTTTTTTTCTCTTTTTCGTTTTTTCCTCACCAAGTCTTTTTTACACACATCCAACTTCGAGTATGTATGGCAGTATGGGGCAAGACTCTTAGGAATCTAGAGGTTGCACTCCTTGAAACCTAATGATAATAGTACTAGATTATTTAAAGCGGTACTCGTAACTCGTGCACTGCGAAATCATAATCAAATCCGTCAACTATATATTAGAGCTCAAAAGTCTTCTTACCATTACATTTTCCTTTTCATTATAACATTTTCGTTAATTACTGCATTGTTCGTTTATGTCATTTTAAAAACATTTATTCGTTTTATATCTAAAGAAAATTGGATCTATATCTCGACAACCCAAAATTTCTACTTCGTAAGTATTCTATTTTAGAAAAAGTATTCTATTTAACGAACCACACTCAAAATCGGATATGGATAGACAAATAGCCCATGAAAGTACAATATCCTTGAAGTTGGATCATGTTCAACTGTAAAACTTGTTACGTAATTAAGTGTATATTAATTTATTTTATACAAATGCGTGCATATGTTTACATATACAGTAAGTGGACAAATAAATGGGAAGCGTGTTGATAAGACTTTTTCGCTCTAATATTTTACGGACTGATGTATTTACAATGAAACTAGTACCAATTCCGCTTTTCTAAAGATTATAACTTTTTAAAGAAAGTTTGTAGCTTGATCTGTACTGTTGTTATGTTTTACGTGTAGACCAAAATGAATAAGATAAAACAAAGCGGTGAATGCGCGCCTAATAAATTTAGAAACAATGTAGTTCTTTAATCCCCACTACTTAAGTCGCTTTTATCTCATTTTCTTCCCCAATTTTTTACTAAAAATTTTATATCATCTTCCTATAAAAAGACGTCGTCTCTCTTTCTTCGCAATAAGCTATATTCCTCTCTTATGGCGACACAAGATTCTCAGGGGATTAAACTCTTTGGCAAAACCATTGCATTTAACGGTAATATCACTCAGACAATAAAAAAGGAAGAAGAGAAACAACCGCCAGAGCCAGAGGCCATAACAGCCGTTAGATCATCTTCATCATCTGATCTGACGGCGGAGAAGCGTCCGGACAAGATCATAGCATGTCCAAGATGCAAGAGCATGGAGACAAAGTTCTGTTACTTCAACAACTACAACGTTAATCAGCCTCGACACTTTTGCAAAGGCTGCCACCGTTACTGGACCGCCGGTGGTGCACTCCGGAACGTTCCTGTCGGCGCCGGACGTCGGAAATCAAAACCACCGGACCGTGTCATCGTCGGTATGCTTGGGGATGGAAATGGGGTCCACCAGGTCGAGCTAATTAATGGCTTACTCGTCGAGAAATGGCATGTCGCAGCCGGCGCTCACGGTGGTTTCCGGCATGAAGTTCCCCTGAAGCGGCTCCGGTGCTACTCTGATGGTCAATCGTGTTAATTATAATTATAATTATTTTTAATTTTTGTTTTGGTTTTGGGGTTGAGTGGTTTTCCTTTAAACCCGTAGAAGAACGTGGTGAATTTTGGTTGCTCTTAATTGGGTACATACAGGCTGGCAAGATAGTTTTATTGTCATTTGTCAATCAGTCGAATCTCATTGGTACTTTCGTTAATTAACTTTGTTCTAGCTTTTTGTCAAGAGCATGGAGTAGTAATTAAACAAACAAAGAATTAGTTAGGTTCTATTTTTATTTTTGATAAAAGAATCTTATACGAATGGATGATATAGGTGGGAACTACAAGATGGCTGTGACCAGAGACCATAGAGAAAAAGTTGGTGCTAGTCCAAATGTTTAGGAAGAATAATTACACAAATTATATATTCTCAATAAGCTAAAAATAAGTTTTCTAGATTAAAATAAACATAATGTAAATAATATTTAGAGATAAAAATAACTTTTTAAAATTGAGATATTGGTGTATGTCTAAATCTGGTATTTTTTTTTTTTTTGTAGATTTTCTTATAATTTCCGTAATTTTGATATGCAATCTCATCGATTTTCCAATATCAACAAAGAAGATCCATAAGAATGCAGCCAAAAATCAGCCTCACAGTGGTCGAAGTCATTAGCATCACCAACCACGAGTTGACAATGGTGGTGAAGCATATGCAAAGAGGACGATCAAGTATATATTTGGCCATTTTGGCTCTATATATGGCTTCTGTTTTTATTAATTTAAGTTTCTAAAAGAGCAAAAACCATAAGCTCCTCAAGCCCACGTCATCTTCACGTCTTTCACATGAAAATGGACTATTATTAGAAACATAGTCAACATGACTTCTCTTATGAACTAGAAGTCCGCATGACCCTTTTCCTTTTTCTTGAATCTTCTCATAAGACTTCAGTGCCACATCAGTATATCTTCTTGTGGATGAATTAGTTTATAATATCTTTTCGACAGCATCTATATACTTATTTGTGTAGTGATTTGTTTACGTATCGTGCTCACAACGAATTTCACAATCTTTCGCTTACATGTCAGCTTCAGAATCAATTTCAGCTGTAAAAAACTGTTTAACCCTATTTAACAATTATATGTCATTTTTGATTGATTATTATATGCTGATGTGTGAAAAAAAACTTAAAATAAACCAGTCTAATTTATTATTGGTTAATGTTTAATTTTATAATCAATCAAACCGTTTCTAAAATTAAATAAAACTAAATTTTAGAAAAAAATAACAAAAACGATTTTTTAAAATAACATAAACGTTTTTAAAATAAAAATAATATATAGAAACTATATCTCTTAATGATTACCATTTTTATGTTACCAAAATTTAGAAAAAATCTAACAAAAATGTTAAAAGAAACAAAAACTGAAATCTATTTAAAAACTAATAGAATGTCCAATCAAACCGTTTTAAAATTATATAAAACCAAAATTTAGGGGAAAAAATAACAAAAAATAAAAAAATAATAAATAAAAATATATATGTCTAATGAAATATCATTAATTATAATTTTTAGATTATAATTTTTGATTTCTTATCTATATATTACTTCAAACTTTTTTACCCTTTTACCAAAATCAAAAGCTTATTTGTAAATTTTGGATTCGTCTAACTTAGAACAAAGATAAAAAAAATTAATGCTCTTAAAATCATTTATTTAAAAAATTATATTTGATATATATATATATATATATATATATATATATTTCCCACGCAAAGCGTGGGCAAATTAACTACTAAGTATATATTTGGTAGTATTTTTGGTGTCACATGTATGATATAATTGAAATATGTAGTCTATCATAGTAATAACAAAAAAAAGTGTCAAACAAACCAAATATATGAATCTTTTGTTTGTAGTATAATATTTTTTTTTCTAAAGTATTGACACGGCTTTGATTAGATATGAAATAACCAAGTCGCTTTATTTTGGTTTCATTCTTATCATAAAAATTTATTGTTTTTAAAAAAAAAAAAAATCTGATAAATTGTAACGAGGACAGAATAATATGTGTATAATCCAAAAATATTGGAATTCCTATCATCCTATGTGTTATAGGAATCATAAACTTTTAAAAAATAGGAATCCTAAACTCTTTAAAACAAGGAAACGAACACAAATATAAACCTCGTTAAATCCCGCGACCCTTTCTTACCTGGATTAATAGCTTCCTTGTTCTCTCTCTTTCAAATTCCTCCAAAGCAAAATTTCTTACAACTTCCTTGATCGTCTGGTTTCGTTTTTCAATCGTAAGTTTTCTTTTAGCGATCGTGTGCGCACTAGTTTTTAGACATTGATTTGCCCTAGTTCTAGTTAGGGTTTCCTCTCTTTTCTGGTCGCTTAGAAAGTAAAGGCTAGACCTGTTTGTTGTGGGGATTCGCTCATGAAAAATAGCTACGTATTGCCAGCTAAAATTAAAAACTAAAGAACTGGATTTCGGTTTTGAAACCCTAAAACCCTGTTTTAATTTATACGGTGCCAATCAGGTTCACTTGATAAGAAGATGGAATGCGTAGAAGATAGCCACTGGATTGATTCGATAATAAACGAAGTTGGAGCAGCATTAACCTTGGTTGACGAATCCATACAAAAGGTAAGTACAGCTCTTCTTCTTGTTTGCTCCTTTTTTCCTTTCGTATCTTCTGCTTTGATCTTATATGCTATTTTACGCCCTGAAATTTAAGAGTTATGGTTCTGCTTGGATTCTGACCTAGTATAAATATATAAAGGCTTTAACACTATCTTCTTTTCATCATCATCATCATCATCATCAACGAAAAGTCCATGCTATTGATGCAGCGTATTTTGTAGATTGTATATGTTTTTGTTGTTTAACATATTTATTAATTAGTAGTTACATTCGATCTGGTTTTTCTTTTCTGATTTCGCAGAGTATTGAACTCTGGATGGAGTTAACCAAAGACTTGTTTGATAACCAGCCTACCCAAGACATAACCGGACAACCAAATAATGGAAAATCCGGTGAAGAAGATTCCTCTCAAGATATACCTGTCGCTGAGGTCAAAGATAGTCCTATTAAACACTGGGCTATGTGCCTCGGTGAGGTGAAAGAAATACCGAGCCAACACTGGGCTCTGTGTGGTATGTGTTCTATAGTTTTATAGTAAATTCTAATGAAAGTAGCTACAACCTCTTTTTTGGCTTCCCATGATTTCCCACTTGGGTTTCTTGACGGACAAGTATCATCTTAATTTTGTGACAGCTTCAAAAACTCCAGAGTGTTTGATTCAAGAACAATTGGATGACGATTATTGTGAAGATGACTGCGATGAGGAAGAGGAAGAAGAAGAGGAAGATGAAGAGGAGGAGGAGGAAGAAGATGATGAGGAAGAGGAGGAAGAGGAGGAAGAAGATGAAGAGGAAGAAGGGGAAGAGGAGGAAGAAGATGAAGAGGAAGAGGAGGAAGAAGATGAAGAGGCTAGTGTAAGTTTGAAGTAGTCTTTTCACATATCTATATCCACGCTAACACGGACTAGAATAGGAGACCATCGTTTCTTATTAGTTAAGGATTGCTAATTTGGTTATTGTCTGTTGAAGGATGATGACATGCCTTCAGAAGAAGATGAAGATGATGAATCACGGGATGATGAAGAAGAAAAAGAAGATGAAGAAGACGTGACAAAGGCTTCTAAATCTTGTGAAAACATGTGGGAGCTTAAGTTGGGACCCCCAGGAATCCCGGGATTTTGCTACTTACCTCCTAGCCACCCTCTCTATAGTGAAGAAAGCAATGTAAGTTTGAAGCTGTTTATTTACATCTTTATATCCACCCTCACAAAAACTAGAAGAACATATTAAGGAATCTAATTATTTTAGTCAGTTGCTAATATAATTATTGTCTTTGACTGAATCTTCATGCATGATTAGGCTTTGTATATGAGTCGGAGAGGTGGCTATAAGGTGTTAAATGATGACGATCCGTCTTCCGAAGAAGATTTCGACTTATGGTTATCGGGTGATGTAGAAGAAGAAGAAGACGAGACTAGGGTTTCGGAATCTTGTGAAAACATGTGGGATCTTAATTTGGATCTTAATTTGGGGACCTCGGCGACGAGCCATAACCCTAGTTGGGACCATCATCGTAATGAAGAAGATATCGTAAGTTTGAAACAGTTCTTTACATTTCATTTGAATCCATGCTTACAAAAACTAGAATAATGGATTACCGTTATAACGGAGTTTAGTAATTTTTAATCGGTTGCTAATTTGGTTATTGTCTTTGAATGAATCTTTATAATTAGGGTTCGAGTTTGAGGTGGGCAGGTAGTTATGAGCTGATAAAGAGTGATGTCACGTCTTCCGAGGAAGATGACGACTCATGGGATAATGAAGAAGAAGTGATGGAATGGATGTGGAAGCATGGACTCATGAGCGATGTAAGTAACGAATCATTAGTGGGTCATGATGAAGATCATGAAGATGAAGATGAAGATGACGTGTCGGACAAGTTACAAGGATTTGTGGATGTGAAGGAAGAGGAGATTTTGAACAACACGGATTTTGTTGAGGTCGAGACCGTTTTGCCCGAATGTGATTGGGTTTACGTGACGAAGGATTAGGTCTCTGCTTTTTCGCTTATTTTTTGCGTTATCTTGATTTGAGTGTTATACTTTCTATCGGCTTTTGTGTGTTTTTTTTTGGGGTTGAAATTAGATTGTTTTAGTTTTTGGAGTGCTTGTTTCATTTGTTTTGCACTCTACCTATGTTACTTTATCAAGCATCAGCTATATACTTTATCAAATATTTTATGTTTTAATAATTATTAATATTTGTCCTTTGCTAAGCCAATTTTGCATAAAACGAAGAGTTTGAATTATTGAATATGCATATGTATCTTGAGCTCAAACAATGTTACTATTTTAATTGTTTTTATACTTATAAATAATTTTAATCCAACAAGAACAATTCATAAGCTACTAAACTAGTCTAAGAGATACAAGTCCAAACATCTTAGAAATTTTAGTTTAACATGAAAACATTTCCAAATTTTTTTATTTTAAATAACATATTTTACGATTGGACTTTCCAAAGAACCAAAACTATACACACTAAAATCTCACGATTTCACCAAAAGTCAGTTATGTATGTCTCAAAGACTCAAACCACAATCTAGGCACTATTTTATTTTGATTTATCGGACCGAACCAGTAAGAAAAAAAAAAAATTTGGTAATTTTTCTGTTTGATAATTTCGGCTGGTTATTGGGTTAATATGGGCAATTGCGAAACCAGAAAAAATATCCGAAGCAATTGAAAATCGACAAAAAAACGAAAAGGGTAGAGATGTTTCCTAACTCTGTTTCAGTTCGGTAATGGCGGAGATTTGCTTTTTTGGGGGTCTGGTCCATCACAAGGCTCCATCTCCTTCGTCTCTTCATCCTCTATTCCGCAGCAAACCCCATCACTGCAATTCAACTTCTCACATGGCCGCCTCCGTTTCAGCCGAATGCCACTCCTCCTTGGAGCCACCTTCTCTCCTCGTCTTCTCAGGTGACCCAAAAATACTCACTTTCTTCTTCGTTCTCTTCCTCTTTTTTAAAGTTATTTTTTTCTTCAGTGTCCGTTAATTTGGGTTAGATCTTGACCAATTACCGAGAATTTGATCTTGATTTAATGTCAATCGAAATATTTGGATTGGCCACTTGATTGTCAAAGTTATCGACTACAAACCAGTCTTTGAAGCTTTTTCATTGTCTTAAAGAGTAGACTAGTGCCTTGCATTGGCAACAAATTGATTTGGTCAAGTTTGTCTTTTTTACTCTGAAGGCGGCACTGGATTTAACGGTGTGGTGGAAGAGTTGAAGAAGTTAACAACCCGAGTCGCTCATGTGCTTCCTGTCTCTGATGATGGAGGAAGTACAGCTGAGATTGTTCGTGTTCTTGGTAAGTTTTCTACGACTAACTGTAATTGTACAAGACCAAGATTATACTATGTTTTTTAGCTTCTTAAAAAGTTATTGCATTGGTATAGGCGGGCCAGCGGTTGGTGATATACGCTCGAGGTGTTTAAGGCTGTCTGATGAAAGTACTTCAGAGGCACTTGCTGTCAGGAGGTTGCTTGGACATCGCTTACCTATAGATGCACATAAGGCCAAGAAAGATTGGTAATTTATTCAACCACTGTGTTTTGTTTATGCACATTGTGTAGTCTACTCTTTAGACTACACATTTAAGGCCTTGACTTTTTGAAATCGAGCATATACTCCCAATACACTCTGTAGAAAACTGGGAATTTACATAAACAGTGAAGCCCCGCAGATTCTAAAAGTTCTCTTATGTCTTCGTTAATTTCTCACTTTATTTGCTGTGCTCTTACTAGTTGCTATCTTACTATGGTGGGAGGTACATATTGTGTAATAGATAGTGTGCTGAGTTAGGACTTTGACAGGTATGATATTGTGGAAGGTAATCATTCTCTGTGGGATGGTGTATCAGGACCCTACAGAGAAACAATCCGCGCTTTCTTGGTTTACTTTCAGAATGAGGTATAATGTTAAATGATCCAGAGAATGAGAGAAACATGTTGTTGTTTGATCAGTTCCATCTTCTTGGTTCTTTAAATTTTTCTTTCTCTTTCTATTCTGACATTTATTACTTGACATGTTTCTTACGACACAGATTCTTAGACGACCTAATGATACATTTTGCTTCAGCAATGGAAGGTATTGAGGATCTTATTCTCGGGCTTAATGTGTGTATTATTTTGTTCGCCTGTTTAGTAACTTATGTTCAGTTGATTCCTTCTTGTAGCATTGGGAACTTCTTCTTTGCAGGAGCAAGGATCTTTTTCCAGTCTTTAGATGCTGCGATTTTTCTGTTTTCACGTGTTTCGGAGATCCCTTGTGACAGTTTGGTCCTCCCAGTGATATCAACCAACGATAGGCTTACCTTAGGATGTGAATTACAGGTATGAAGCTTAGTCTCTGTTTGATATCTAGCGCCTAGTTTATGACAGTCCCATGTTTGTCCAGAAACATGGCAATTGATATGTATGTGTAGGGTCAGTATCGCTGGCAAAAGCATCACTTTGTGGGAATAACCAAAAAGTGTCGCTTTTTATACATAAATCTTAGCTGTTGATTCACTGGTGGACTTTTTTGGTTTAAACATCAATTGACTGCAAGATTCAGGTGGCAAATTTGATTGTAAAGTTACTGTTTTTGTGAGATAAATTTGCAGGATGGGACTATAATACGTGGACAGAACGAGATCTCTCACCCGACCAATGGGACTATGCAGACCGTTGACAAGGTTTTATATTTAGACATCTTACGTTGAATATCTGTGATGATCACGAGAGCTAGTTTACTATATACTTGTTTCAATAAAAAAAAAATGTCGATTTTGCAACATGTTGAATCGATTTTCTTACAATGTCTTTCCATGTTTCTAGTAGAGACATTGTTCGACTTCCGATCTTCCATCGAAGATAAAGAGAGTATTTTACATGTCAAGTGAAGGCAATAATCTGCTCCATGAGGTTAACAACTCTTTTATATATAGAAAAAATTTCTGCTTTTATTCGATTTTACTATCTAATGATGATGCTTCCCTTAAAGAAACTCTTATCTTATAAGTTCTCTACCTCATTTCTTTGTAAGTGTGTCGTTTTGCCATTACAAGTGTTTTTGTGTTTGTGTCCATTAAATAGGTCTTCCCACCAGTTAATCCAACTGTCTTGGAGCAGTTGAAAACCGTGGACTGTATCGTTTATGCTATGGGATCTTTATTCACTTCCATTTGCCCATCACTGGTAAGAACCTGCAATGAGTTTTGTGCAACAATAATTACTAAATTTTGTGATTACTGTTATAAACAGACGTTTTCTTCTGTTCTCTCAGGTTCTGCTTGGTGTTGGGGAGATTATCTCTTCAAGGTCATGTCGTAAGGTACGTTGAAGCTCGTCAAGAATACTAATGGCGGAGATATCCAGTCTTATTTCTTCTGGTCTCGGTCACAGGTACTTCTGTTGAACGGTAGTCAAGACCGAGAAACAAGCGGCTTCACTGCTTCCTGCTTTGTGATTGCCATCGCTGATGCTCTCAACAGAACTCATGGAGATCCTAATATTCGGCTCAAGAATCCCGTGAGTGGTTGAACCACATCTGCAGAATCCACACTTTCTTTATCTAAGAACATCATTATTCTTTTTTTTTTGGTATGCAGCCTGGATATTACATAAACACTCTCTTGGTCCCGAAAGATGGAGAAATAGCTGTAGATCACAAACAGTTGTCTGAACAAGGAATCGATGATGTTGTTAGTATCTCTCCCATTTCACTTGTTTCCAAGTATATGTTGCACAACAAACACTCACTGTTGCTTCCGCTCTGTTGCAGAGAGTCGTGGAGTCTGTTTGTGACCCGAAGCACGGTATCTTGTTCAACGCGAGCTCGTTGATAAGCACACTAGCCGGTCTGGTGTAGTAAATAGTGATTCTTTAGGCCATATCTGGTTCCTTCTTTTGCTTTGAGATGATAATACGGATATGAATCTATGAAATTTGTTTTCTTTTTTTTCCTGTTTAGTTTGATTATTTGTAGATGGATATTAAAGGTTTTTAATGATCATATTAAAGATAAAGTCTCTCTTTCTCCCGGATTTGGATAATTATGTTCTGGATGGAACAAATCCCAAAAACAGTGTGTTTGTGTGAAGCATGGTGACAATAGGACACTGACCCTTTTATACAGTATTGGAAAATAAGGAAAATAGTTACATAGAATCAAACGATCCATGATTGTTAGTAACTTAATATCTCTCTTTTACTTGTTTCCAATTATATGTGCCCAACAAATACTCACTGATGTTTTCGCTCTGTTATCTTGTAAGCCAAGAAATTTACAAGATAAAAATTAGTTGAAGGTTTTTGGAAGTAGGTGAAACTACGAAACCAATTATTGTTATTATTGGTAATGGCCAAAAAATAAATAAAAATTATTCAATTTTGTTAGTTTTTAATTTATGCAATACTTTTTGTCATTTTAATTTGTGACTCTTATAAGCCAATTTGATAGACATAAATATACCAAAGAATTAAAATGAATATGACGCACCCATTTGAGTCCATGCTTCGTTGCTCCTTCTCTCCAGTGATTGCACATATAATATTGTCCAAGACAATTTGTTTTGGTTGCGGAAATGACAAACAAATCAACTTTCCAACTTTCAGCCTTTTAACATAAACTATTCTATTTCGGACTAAAAACATAATATATACTACGACATCCCACCAAAAAGATTATTTGGTAAAATAGCTTGAAATAAAATAAGACGAAGATAAGATAATTTTTTCCAAAAAACTGTATTCTTGTTCTCAATAGTAAAAAAGAAACTGTTTGTTATTTTGAATTTTGCTTTTTTGGTGTCGGTTCAAATAAGTCTATTTTTATTAAGAAACAAAAAAATATACCGTCGTGGGAAATATCGAATTTATTTTAAACATACATGTCATTCATTAATCCAAGTTTTGTATATAATAATACTATAATTTCTATTATTATTTTTTGAAAACACAATCCATTATTTTGTGGAATTTGCTCAAAGTACAGTACATGCAAAAGCGAGAACTCCAAGTGGGAAAGAAGATTACCGTAATTCATTTAAAAAGCGAAAGAACATGTTACTGTAATACTTCAATATTTCCTGTAATAATCCAAATTCTTTATATATTAATGGCGCGTATCAACTTTTTCATCATTAAAAATTTTCAGATTTTCAGCAAGATTATGTGTGCCCATTTAGAAAATTTGAACTCGTTACATTGAAAACATGTGACCTTTAAAAGTAAATAAACTTCCATTTTATCAAAATTTGTTAAAAAAAAAAAATCAACAATTGTTACTTATTAGAATGTGTGGCACTATATTGTTTGTTCTTCTAAGGGATTCCAACGTTCAAGTTAACACTGGACAAAGAGACTTCCAGTTCCATTTTCAATTTAACAACACATATTTCGAACCAAAAGAAACCAAAACCACAATGATCCAAAATACAAATAAGGAAGTTTTTCAAAAACAAAAAATTGAATACAAATAAGAAAGCTTTCCTTCCAAGGATTACGGCGCAAGTAATGCAAACTATTGACATCACCTCCAGTGGATTCAAGTCAACTTGTATTTGCTTACATACGATTGGATCTCGTTGTTCAGTCCTAAATCTATAAATACCTTTTCCTTCTGTCCTCATTTCTTCACCAATACATTACCATTACTCATAAGCCAGAGAAACATAATAGCTTTCTTCTCTATATATTCCCAATTCTCCAAAAGCAAATGGCATCAATTATGATCTTGGTCACGGTTTTTACCATTCTTTTCACAATTTTCAGAATCTCTCAAGCTACGTCTCGTACAACAACCTTCCACGGGCCGTCGATAGTTGATAAACATGAGCAATGGATGGCGAGATTTTCTCGCATTTATCGCGATGAGCTGGAGAAACAGATGAGACGCGATGTGTTCAAAAAGAACTTGAAGTTTATTGAGGACTTCAACAAAAAAGGGAACAAAACCTACAAGCTTGGTCTCAATGAATTCGCGGATTGGACCAACGATGAGTTCTTAGCAACACACACTGGACTAAAGAACCTAACCAGGATTACCCCATCCAAGGTGGTCGGCAAGACGTCGTCTAGGATGTCTTGGAATGTCAGTGATGTGGCAGGCGAGAGCAAGGACTGGAGGAGTGAAGGAGCTGTCACTCCTGTTAAATACCAAGGCCAATGCGGTAATGCTTCTTTTTTTTTTTACATGAATTATACATTACCAAATACCAGCCAAAGAGAAATTAAAAAGTATGAGACCACAAGTCACATTGCTGTTAACGCAAATATTAGAATTTGCATTTAATAGTTCAAATATATGTGAAACATTTTCCTTAATTGTTTTCTTTGTGTCGAGTTTGCATTTGCAATTTTCAAAAAGAAATAATTCCCATACATAGTAGGTTAATTAACTTATGAGCGTATGAAAAAAATGCAATGCAATGCAAAGTAAATATACAACGTTCTGAGCCGAAAATATTAAACCTTGATGTCCAAGTTATCTAGATTAGGGCGATAGTGAATAAGGTTTACCGGTTTAGTGATCTATCTGAGTTCGCCATATGTTGCATTTTCTATTAATTTGAGCATCAAATTTATGACAAATCTATATATATGTACAGGATGTTGCTGGGCGTTTTCAGCTGTAGCAGCAGTGGAAGGTGTGGCTAAGATCGCCCACGGTAAGCTCGTATCTCTGTCCGAACAACAGCTTCTAGACTGCGACAGAGAGTACGACCGAGGCTGCAACGGTGGGATAATGTCGGATGCTTTCAACTATATAATCCAAAACCGAGGCATCGCTTCAGAGAACGATTACTCTTACCAAGGATCAGATGGGAGATGTCTGTACAATGCAAGACCCGCTTCACGGATCAGTGGTTTCCAATCAGTTCCTAGCAACAACGAGCAGGCCTTGCTCGAAGCCGTATCGAGGCAACCCGTCTCTGTCTCGATGGACGCGAATGGGGAAGGGTTCATGCATTACTCAGGGGGAGTATACGACGAGCCGAATTGTGGGACCAGCTCGAATCACGCAGTTACGTTTGTTGGGTATGGGACGAGCCAGGATGGGACCAAATACTGGCTGGCTAAGAACTCGTGGGGTGAAACTTGGGGAGAGAATGGTTACATTAGGATCCGTAGAGACGTGGCTTGGCCTCAAGGCATGTGTGGTGTAGCCCAATATGCTTTTTATCCAGTTGCGTAAGCGTTATTTATATATTTTCTTATACCTTATACCTATAGACTATTATTCAAGTGGAAAGTATAACAAATACTATTGTAGTAGTGTCTTGATTACTAGATTAAATAGTGTTGCGGTGCGGCGTAAGTCCACATATTTTGAGCCACATATTTGTATTGTTCTGTGTACGTCTTGCATGGCGTTGAAGTAACCTGTAAGACATATCAGACATATGTATTTAAGCAAAGATTCAGTGTGATGGTGGTTTTTTATATATAGAAATGATAGCTTATGGAATAAGGAATTTGCAAATTATAACCATTTAACAATGCTATATATATATATATACATACATGTAAAATAGGTGTGGAGACTACATAAAAAAACATATGTATTAATGTATTATGTCACAGACTTTCAAAGCCAAAAACAATTCCAACACCGACTTCTTGGATTTTTCTATATTTCCAGTATTTCATTTCCTAACGAAATTATATATACGGTCAATTAATTGCTTGCATTACAGATAATTTTCATGGATTTTTCCTAAAAGAATCTTGAGCCTGTATATATATAGGGATATCATATATGATAATATGATATAAAATCCAAATTCCAACCCAACTGGTGGTAATATATGCTTTGTTGCTCTTCTCATTATCATGCAATAGTCAATACATCTGGCTTGGGCGTCATAGCTTTTTTGGGAAAACACCACATGGATGTTTTTCTTACTTTCAACTGTCCAAGGGTTTGTTACTTTGCGCAGACTTGTACTTTCAGTCTTTCATTATTCTCTATCTTTATCTTATATTTTTTACTAAGCCTCAATCAACATGCATCAGACATCAAGCAACATTCATCAAGCATCATTTAACATCATCATTCCATACTAATTTCTTTTGGCCATTTTTGTTAGTCGTACGTTAAGTTTCAGAATCGAATCATTAATAATGTCAAAATAAAAAGAAACGTAACATAATTTTCCACCCTTGCATGTGAGTGTACTCCTGAGAAAATATCATAAATCACTCACTATTCTAAAAATACTAATCAACAAAACACAATCAATTAGAGATCACAAAAAATAAACCATGTTTACGTGTCTAGTGCTGTCCATGTCTTATATGAATAATTTCTCTTCAAATTAAAATTATATTACTTCCCATCAAACAAAAAAAATATAAAAAAACATAGCAAATAATGAACAGATGGCGTAGGAGCATGTGAGAATTGATGGAAAACGAATTTATTTTTTTGACGTGATGGAAAATGATTTAAGATGTCCCCCGTGACAAGTTAACCCAAAGAATGTACCACTAATACCTTTGATTCATTCACGAGAGCCCCACGAAAACACACCTAAAATGATAATGTGAATGACTTGAGCAAAGCTTTTTTTGCTTTCTATAGTTTAATTTTGAGAAAAAGTAGTGTACATTGGCTTTCGATAGTTATTACCCATGATGGGTTATTACCAATAATGTGATCACTTCAACGATGTAGCAATAATCATTGGTAGGAAGTTAGCACAGCTTGATTTAGACGTTACAAGTCACATAACTACATAAGCTGCATATTCTAAGAAGGTATATATTATATAGTTTCTTGCATTGTTTAACTCTTGCGAAAACATTGGTATCTTTTAACTCGATTATTTTTTATATATTGAGCTACGAATTTTATGTGGAAATATCAATACAATGAATATTCTATGGATTTTTTTTTTGGCATGCCTAGTTTTTAGAAACGGATTTAGCGATATATAAACACCGGATTTCTGAGTATCAGTGATTTTTATGTCGAGGTTTTTGTCACCACCTAGGGACGAAAAGATCTGCCGCTTAAATTTTCTAAAAACATTTTCTTAAACATGTTTCACCACTTCTTACCGACGTATCACGTATGTACACTGACATATGCAAATTGGTTGCAAAAATAACGATGGATTGGATTGAACGACAATCTATCTCGTCGTTAGTACGTACCGACTATTATACAAAATATTATTTTTGTCAATAAATAGTTATGTATTTTAATACTCTTACTGTTATGAAATAAGTGATGTTTTTGTAGAGATTTTTTATTCTCACATAAGTGATATTTTTAGTTTTCAATACAAAATATAATATGTTTTTTTTTGTTTTTGACTATTTATATTCTGCTCATTTCTTGTTATTAGTTAGATTGTATTTAAATAGATAATAAATAATATTTTTAGTATTGAAAAAAAAATTAATAAATTCTTAATTTGTGTGTAACAACTTTAAACATCACTTATATCAATATAATTTATCGATATACAAATTATTATGTACCCAAGATTAGCTATCAATGAAAATTAGTCGATTAATTGACAGCCGAAAATTTGTGGATTCCCTAATAAATATATATGGATTTTTTTTCTAATATATTAATAGATTTTTTCCTAGTAAATTAATGGATTTTTTATTATTTCGAACCCATATAAAGCTAAGAGTATCTCCACCCAAGAATCTCTTCACACTACTCACTACTGTATTTATGTATATATATATACATATAAGTATATACGTGTGTATATATAAACCCAATCCCATCACAAAGCCTCTTCAAAAAAAAAAAACCCCCACATTTCTTTTCTTTGAAAGATGGGTTTCAAACTCATCTCTCTTTTGCTTCTTCTTTCACTTCTCATACTCACAATCTTGTCCGGAGCCAACCACTACCAGGCCTTGGCTTCCGTCAAGAAACCGCATGTGAACCACCGCAATAGAACGGTGCTGACTGCCGCCGGAGGAGGAGGAAAAGCGGCGTTGAAAGTGAAGAAGCAAACGACTGGTTGTAACTTGTTTCAAGGGAAATGGGTTTTCGATGCTTCTAAGCCTTTCTACGATTCCTCCACGTGTCCTTTTATCGACGGTGAGTTTGACTGTCTCAAATTCGGTCGACCGGACAAACAGTTCCTCAAGTACTCTTGGCAACCTGACGCATGCACAATCCCAAGGTATGTAATCACATACATACATTATAAGCATATAATGATGATGTTAATGTTGGTTATGTATGAAAATTGTAATGAAGGTTCGATGGAGAAGCATTTCTGAAGAAATGGAGAGGGAAACGAGTGATGTTCGTGGGTGACTCACTGAGTCTTAACATGTGGGAATCGTTAGGATGTATGATACATGCGTCGGTTCCAGACACCAAGATCACTTTTCTCAAACGTACCCCACTCTCCTCTCTCACTTTCCAGGTCCCTCTTTCTCACTCTCTCTCGTCTTCTTTTTTTTTTTCCTTATTATAACTTAAAAATGTGTCTTTGGAGGACTTGTCATATTCTAATAATTCATCATCACGAGGAGGACTTGTCATATTCTGGAATCGAGTTAGTCACGGGCTATATATACTATACAGTATATTTATTTTAAAAAGAAGTATTGTCAAATTTTTCCTTCGAATTTAAATGTAAAAGCTGTTTTGTGCAAATGCTTGACATCCAAGGTATCATGATGTTTTTTTTTTTTTTTTGAGAAATCCAAGGTATTATGATGTTGTCTGCCAAATGCCCTTTCTTTTTCGTTATTTATTAAATTGAGAAAAGTTAGTATATACGTCATCTAAAACTATGAATGAATGACTAATATAGGTAAAATAAGACGTATATAAATTTTACAAACAACTAACTGATTTTTTGCCTATATCATATTTTATACAAAAAGAGATGTTTTTATGGAGTGGTATTCTTCCACTTTTAAAATTCTTTGTTAGTATTCTTCATTTTTTAAATATGTTAATTATCTTAATGAAAACATATATAATTTGTATACATACTTTATGTTTGTTTTTGTTTTTGGCAACGTTGTGTATACTCCCGATCTAAAATTATAACAAGCTCTTTTCCATTTTTGTGCTAAATTATAACTAGTTCTATCTTAAAACACTCAATGTGTCATTAACAGCCGATATGGAAAAAGATGTGCACCTCCAGTTTTGTTCTCTCCCGTACATCATCTTGCCTGTTTGTTTTAATTGTTGACTTAGGTTTTTTTGGCAATTTCTCTCTTTTGGTCGTTTACAAAACAAAGAAAAATAATAATATATAACAATAAATAATTTGAAAGAAACAAAAGGAAGAGAACATAGCAGAGAAAGGAAGTAGGGGACCTGACACTCTGACAGCTAATGACAACCAATAAACCACTCCAACTTGTTTTCTTCAACTTCTGGTTTTCAATCATCTAAAAACATTTCTACATAACTAATTTTTGTTATATTAATTATTTAAAATCTTAAGATACTTGTTTTTAATAGAATTCATTTATACTTCTCATATATAATAAAGATATTATAATTTTCTCAATCTTTTTTGAACGGTGAAAAACAGGAATATGGAGTCACATTATACCTATACCGAACACCATACCTAGTGGATATCTCCAAAGAAAGTGTAGGACGTGTGCTTAACCTTGGAGCCATCGAAGATGGTGCTGATGCGTGGAAAGACATGGACCTTCTCGTCTTTAATTCCTGGCACTGGTGGGTTCACAAAGGAGCACAATCTCAAGGGTTCGTACCAAGTATCTTACACTTAAAGCTATATATATATATATATATTTGTGTGTGTGTGTGTGTTTGTAATTTGGGATTAAGACATGCTTTGGTAACCAAATTCATCTTCTCTTCTTCTGTTTTTGTTGGTGTTGTTTTCTCAGGTGGGATTTTATAAGAAATGGATCTTCATTGATTAGAGACATGGACCGTCTTGATGCTTTCAACAAAGGACTCACCACTTGGGCTCAATGGGTTGATCAAAATGTTAATACTTCACAAACACGAGTTTTCTTCCAAGGCATTTCTCCCACTCACTATGTGTAAGTTCATCACACATAATATATATACATACATGTGGTTGAACATCGCACTTCTTAGGTAAAATATATATATTTTCTTGGTTCTTTGGGAAATTTAACAGAGGAAAGGAATGGAATGAGCCGAGGAAAACCTGCGACGGGCAGATGGTACCGTTGAGCGGATCAACATACCCAGGTGGTTCACTTCCTGCAGCAAGCGTTGTGTCCCACGTGTTGAGCTCGATGAAAACATTCGTTTACTTACTAGATATCACAACTCTGTCTCAACTAAGAAAAGATGCTCATCCATCTTCTTATGGAGGCGATGGAGGATTAGATTGCAGTCACTGGTGCCTTCCTGGATTGCCGGATACTTGGAACCAGCTTCTCTATGCAGCTATTTCGATGTGAAGAATTTAAATCAATACATACTTGCCATGTATATTACATTCTTGGAAGTCCAAAGGAAAAAAGAAACGACTGACATTTTACTTGGAGATAGATGCTAGAAGATTACAAACAAGAAGACGTTAAAGTTGTAAAGTGTTTTATATTTTCTTTATTTTGCGGGGTTGAAACTATATATTATCTAATCATCTTTAGTTGTAATTGCAACAAGAATGTGATCTAAGAGTAACAATATATACCATTGCTTTTTTACTTTATTTTGGAGTAAAACAGATGTGTTGATTCATATTGACATGGATTAGATCAACTAGATAACAGCATTTCACAAACTCATGAACCAACTTCTGCCTGTTAGCCGCAAATACAAAACAAAAATATCATTTAAACACTTTAAAAGTTGTAATATTACATATCAATGCATTAATTATTTAAATCAGGTTTTCAACAAATAACGTAATTCTCAATTAATTTACTGATGGTTTCAAAAAGTACCTGTACTATGAACAAAACAATCAAGAAACTTCTAACAAAGGAGACAAGACACATCAAGATGAAGACAAAATTCACACACACAGAAAACAACAAAATAAAATAAAGTAAACAGTATCTATAAAAAGACACGACAATCTGTTCGTATCTCCCCATGTTTCCTTCCTCTCTTTACACCAATAGAACCCATCTTATCCATAGCGTCTCCAAACGCCTTTAGAAACCTCTGCTTATCTTTACTCATCTCAAGCGTAATGGGCTTCGTCCTCGGGTCAAGAAACAGGGCTTGATCCGACCCGAGAAGGCCCAGCTTAGTTCCTAGTCCTCTGAAATATCCGTTGTCGAACACAAACGGAGTTGTGGCGTCGAGTGGAAGAGAGACGCCGGAGCTTCCACCTGTAAATGGGCAAGACATACGAAGCTCCTTGATTAATCTCGGGTCGAGATTCGGGTCGGGTCGTTTTGTGCCTTTGAAGTCGTAGAGACGACCAATGAAGCTTTTGCAGTGGGCGAAACCGATTGTGTGGGACCCGGAAAGAACGACGAGATCCTCTACGGTTAGTCCTTTGGACGCGAAGAGCTTGATGAGCTGATCGACGGTGGAGTTTGATCGAGGTATGTTTGGAGGGACGTTCGTTGCCGTTGATCTTTTACCGTCCCACCTACCTTTTTTTACTTGATAGTAGGGCCCACCTGCCTAATTTCGGAGTCAACACAAAGCATATTTGTCAATGACACGTAGATTCATACACCATTAACGATCTTAATCATTTTCAAAATCAAAGTTACTAAAAATCAAGTATAATTAAGTTGAACCAAAGCCAAAAACTATATCCAAAACCGGTTTAGTTGAAACGGTCCTAGAACCATTTGGGCATGTAAGAATCGGTCCTAGAACCAGAGGAAACGGTTTAGCTAGTATCGAATTATATGAATATAGGAAGTATTAAAAGTATTGGGATTATTAATTACCAGGTGGATGAAATCTCGAGTAGCGATGGCGAGAATATCAGAACAAGAGACACGAGAAGGGCAATGAGACTCAACCAATGCCTTTGCCTTGATGATACTCTCAAAGCCTTCTTTTCTTAAATCCTTATTCTCTTCCGCTTCTCTTTCTGCTAGTGTCTTGCTTCCTTTCTCTGTTTCTATCAATATCGACCCATCACAACCCTTCAAATTTCCAATTTTTAACTCACTTTAGTTATGTTAATCGATCAACAAGTTTATTTGTTTGCATGCATGTGATGTGTAGTAATATAGTATTATGATAATACTATTATCAAACAAACACACAGACAGACCAAGCCAAAGTACTTTTTAAGTTTGTTACTAAAATGAACAGAATATTGGCGTCTTTTGCTAAAATGCGCTACGTTGGAACTTGCCTATTGTAGGTGTTTTTGACTTTGCAATCATTATTGCGGCATAATGAGATGATGCATTGAAATTCGACCATGCCGGTTAGTAATGCTAAAAATGCTTGTTGCGATAAATGGTTTGTGCTATCGTGCGCTTGAGGACGTAAGAAAGATAATACAAATTTTGGTAAAAAGAAAATTGACCTCAACGAAGCAATCGTGGAAGAAGAGGCGAATAGTGGCTGGAGCGGAGATGGGTACTTCTTTGAACCGCTGAGAAGTGACGGAACCGACGAGATTTTCGAGCTGAGGACATTTCTTAGAGTAGTAATCGCTGGAGAGCTCTCTTTGCTGGCGCTGCCGCAGTGCCGGAGGTGGAGAGATTGTGTGTTTCGCCGGAAATATCGGAATGTGTGATACTGAAAAGAGGAAAAGGAATATTAAGGAGGAAGTAAGAGATAAGACATGCATGGTGGGGTTGGTCTTTGTGGGATACTGTCAGTCTATACAAACTTATATAAATAGTTTACAGTTTTTTGTTTTGCATAATAGTTTACGGTTTTTTTTTTAAATTTAGTTTACAGGTTTTGTACCGACAGTTCAGTTAACAGAAGTACAGAACCAAGTCAAAGGTGACAATAATGACAAACAATTTGATTTATATTTATAAACAAACATAAATATTTTCTATGAGAGACTGCTACTAAAAAAAAGGGGAGTGATAGTAAGTTTGAATAAACAGTATTAATTATATTTGTTCGAAAAGCATAGTCGAATTGAATAGAACAAATAGAAATTAATTTGTGTGTAGATATATGAATTTAAGAACACATTTTATGTTAATCTAATTCTAAACCATTACTCAAATTACATGAGATGAGCTGTTTTATTTGGTGTCAACTTAGTTTACATACTTTCCAAACCACTTTAGTTCCCAAACAAAAATTAAGATATGAATAACGGATTGATATACAAAATTAATTATCATCACATTTGCAGAAATCATCACGGGACAACAACTAGTATTTACATATTTGTTTTAGTCTATCATATTTAGCATTTCAAATTACATACATTTTCTAAGAGAATTATGGTCCATTACATAAAATTGTAATCCTCTTAAATTTGGCTAATTAATGCTCACAGGAACACATCATTACGCATCCTACTGAGAAGATCTGTAAAGTCAATAAGCCATGATTGCTTCCACTGCAAATAAGTGCGTTAATATATGCAGAAGAAGTGAAATCGTAATCCGTGTGAATACACAATACACATATAGAGTAAACTCCTGATACCATAGTTCACAAATTTCCTAATGCTACTAACCTAAAATTTAAATTAGTGTTTTCAACCTGGTTTTGTCTGAAAATCAGACCGCCATCCATACAAAATCTACTTCTGTAATAATAAAAAAGTCAATACCTGAATTTTATTAAGGTTCGTAACTGTTAAGAGACTGGACTTGAGATTAATAGGGTCACATGAACATGTTAGAAGATTCCAAACACTCACGGGCGGACGAAACAAACACAGTGTGGCAAAGATTCTGCTTTGACTCAATAACATTGTGTATATCACTTTTTGTTTTCTAATCGATGCCTACTATATAGATCTGAAACTCTGCAAAATCAGAGAGAAAAATGATTTTAATTAATATTACTTTCAAAAAATAATGTTATATATTTTTAGTTTATTTTACCTTTTATTTGCATGGCCAGTGCATGGGTATATTGGTCCTAATTTTTTGAGATAATTGTGGCCCTCTAATCTTTTCATTTATGGTGGCATAAGGCCACTAGATTATATGACGAGGCCACTCTAGATTATATGACACTCCATCTAGTTTTGTTAATGAGTTTACATTTTGAAGTCAGTTTCGACCAGCCCATTATTTTTGGCCAGCTTTAATTTTGGTCATAGCTAAATTAATAGAATCCGGTCTGACCGGTCGAACTAAGTTAACCTCACGAAGTCAAGAACCGACGACACATCCGGTTAGGGTTCTAAAACAATGGTAACGACTAACGAGTGAATTGAGATTCCAGCCAGCGTGGACTTTGCTTTCTTTGTGGATAGATCTATACAATGTGTTCGACAAAATTCATCTGAGAGCTCCTGAGAAATTGCTGATCATTTCTTTGATTTTTAACCGTATTCCTACCATGAAACTGAGAAGAATCCTCGGTTCTCTTTCGAGTCTCGCTACTGAGAAGCTCTCTTCTTCATCTTATTTCTCCCGTTGCCCATCTAGACAAATTTTCACTGCGTGTTCATCTTCTTCGCAACGAAACGCCGGAAATAAGCTCTCAGAAGCGTTACCGGGGAATCAGGTCAAATGGGCTTCGCTTGGTTCAGTCAGAAACTCGAGATTCGCATCTGGGTTCACACCGTTGCAGCCGAAACCGTTGGATTCGATCATGGATTTGGAAAGAGCCAAGACTAAATCGCCGGAGGAACTCACTTCGGTCTGGGACGATGTAATTTAAACTCCTTGTGCTCTGAAAATCCCGTCTTTGATGCGTTGCGTCTCTCAATTGCGTTTTTCTGTTTTGTTGCTGATGATTCATTTTGTCAGTATCACTTGGGACGAGGTCATATTGGGATAACGATGAAAGCTCAACTTTATCGATTGTTGGAGCAACGAGCATCCGAGTGGTATTAATATTCATTAGCCTTGTTCTTGTTCTCCCTTTGTGTGTGTTCTTCTTGATTTGATTTGATCTTTTTCTATTTGATTTTGCAATTGCAGCCGATACTTTGTCATTCCATTGTGGAGAGGAAATGGTTACATTACAATGTTTGCTCAAGGTTTGTTGTAGCTTTATGAAATCATAGTGAGATTAACAATGCTCGATATGGTTTTACTCAAAGGACATTCTTTTACTTAGGCTGATTAGTGAGGAGAGATGTTATCAAACTACTAATCTCAATAGCAGTTTTGTGAGGCTGAATCTTGCTAGATGTAGCATTTGATTTTTGAACTTCACTACAATTTCGTGAGGGGATGTATTTCGTTGTAAAACTAAGAGCTCCTCGGTTTACGATCTTATATAAATCGTCAATCTTGTTTATGGCAGTTGAAGCGCCTCACATGATTTTCACTGGTCTTGAAGACTACAAAGCAAGGGGAACTCAAGCGGCTCCTTACTTGACTAGCACCTTCTATACTGAGCTTTCAGAGACAAAGGATTTGGTGCTTATCCGAGGCGATGTTGTGTTCACAAGCAAACTCACAGACGAGGAAGCTAAATGGATCATGGAGACAGCTCAGTCGTTTTACTTGAACGACTCTCGGTACAAGCTGCTCGAGCGGTTCAATAAACATACTCATGACTTTGAGTTCAAGGATGTGTTACAAGCTCTGGATATGCCTATTCTGTGATTTCCTAAATCAGGGAAAAAAACTCCTCTTATTTTTTAGTTTTTGAGACACCTTTGTATTAGAGTTGCTTTTGTATGGTGATTACTGATTAGACTACTTCATCACCAAACTAGTTTTGGTTGGATACGTATATTTAAGCCCTTACGGATCTTGTGGGATTTTGGCTCTTAAATAAATAATACTGGGTAATGGAGGTGTTAAATTCTTAAAATGTGATGTTCTTCATGTGTTTCTCCACAAAATAAACATCAGGGGTCAAGTTGGAAGAAACGATAAATTCCGGTGGCGTTTTACAAGTCTAACATAAATTATTGAAACGACAACGTTTTTTATGATTGGGCCAACATAAATCTCTTCTTTGTTGGCTCTTCTTCTCCAAGCTAACAAAGAAAGTCGTCACTCTTCGGGAACAACACATCCCGAAACTCTCATCTTTCTACACTCTTCCAAAACCACCATGTACTACGCTCTTTTCTTCTTCATTTTTCTCCCGCCTTTTCCCTATTATGTCTACAGAGACTTGATTACATGTGTATAGCTTCTGATTTCCTCATTTCATACTGTGTATATACTCATCTGCTTCGGTTTTTTCTCGCTCTCAGCTTCCTCCTCATCATCCGCAATGTCAGAGAACCAGTCAGAAGAAGTCCAGCAAATCGAGAAGCTCTACGAGTTCAGTGAGCGCCTCAATGCGTCCAAGGACAAGTCTCAGGTTCGCCTCAATTTTTCAACTAGGGTTTTTCCCTTTTCTTCTTTTTTTTTCTCCCTGGGATTTGAAAATCGAGCATTCCCTGTTTCTTCTCCAGGTTATGAAAATCGTTTCTGTGTTTGTTTATAGCCCAAATTCGTCCTCTTTGTTATCTGGGTCTTAGTTTGCTATATGCCAATTTTCCGAAATTTGATAAATTTACCTGTTTGCAGAATGTTGAGGATTATGAGGGGATTATCAAGATGTCCAAGACGAGTATGAAGGCAAAGCAGCTTGCGTCGCAGCTAATCCCTCGCTACTTCAAGTTCTTCCCTAGTCTCTCCACTGAAGCTTTCGATGCGCATATGGACTGTATCGATGATGGAGATCTTGGGGTCTGTACCCTTGTCTTCTTACATATGCCATCTATCCCCAAACCTATAGATGAACTCATAATCTCATATTAGTTTACTGTGCTCAAAGTTAGCATCTTGATGGATTTACACTAGGAATGTAGTTCTAGTTGACGTATATTGTCGTTATTTTAACTTGTTTTTAGTAGATACGTATTTGAGATGAAGCAGGGCTTAGAGTTTCTGATTTTACAGAGAATAGATTTTTATTCATGCACAAATGTCAGTTTTGTGTTTTGTGGAACTATCCTTAGGTCTGAGGTAAGCATGTGTTTGTGTTTATGTGTAGGTACGGGTTCAAGCCATCCGTGGGCTCCCACTATTCTGCAAGGATACACCAGATATTATATCTAAGATTGTTGATGTTCTTGTGCAACTTCTGAATACTGGTAGCTCTTGAGATTTTGGTTACTACACCTATTGATACCTATTTGCGTCTTTCTCATCTCACATAAAGGTATCATGATCTGTAGAGGAACCTGTGGAGCGTGATGCTGTGCATAAGGCTCTGATGTCATTGTTACGGCAGGATCCAAAAGGTAGTCTTATGTCTTTACAGTTGTTCTGTATCAAAAAGCTGATATTGATTTTTCTTGAAACGTATAAAGCTAGCATAAGAAAATTGGTAAATGTGATTTCTCAATCGCATGGGAGATAATTGGTTACTCTCTAGTGTACTCGGTTGACTAGGCATAGGTTCAAGACTTAGAATGAATAAATTAGTTGCTATGGGTGAGTTGTTGTGTGGTAAATCATCTTAGATTTACAATATCACTATTGACTCATGATATCTGTGTACCCTAGTATTTTCATATCTTTCTCTAATTATTACCCTCTTTGGCTACAGCATCGTCGACTGCGTTGTTTACCCATGCGGGGGTTACTCCAACTACTGATGATCAAATTCGCGAAAAGGTCTTGAATTTCATCAGAGATAAGGTCAGAGTTGCTTCTACATCTTGCTATTTTCAAGGATCTCGGAACGGCGTTGCGTGACTTATACTATTGGTATTTATATCCATGGGGGCTTTCCTTGTATATATATACCAGTAGATTGGTTTTGCATTGTGTCGTACTATATCTTGCTTCAGTTTCTAAGAGGGGGTACTAAATGCTCTGATAGGGGACTGGTGCTGATAGTGCATATTTAGTCACGTTTCCTCTTATTTTACATTGTTTATGATCGAGAGAGATGAAAAAATATGATAGTGCTATAGATATATATTACCAAATATAATATAATAGAACCTGAAAGTGTTCAGGCAGATTTGATGGGCATGGGCGTGATAGTATCAGAAATGACAATCCTTGGAGAGGTTAAAAATACCGTAGCCTATATTCATTCTGTTAATTCTATATATAGGTGTTTCCTATTAAAGGAGAACTCTTAAAGCCTCAAGAGGAAATGGAAAGACATATAACAGATTTAATTAAACAGGTAAGACCATAATCTTTTGTGTGCAGTTCTTTTTATTGCTTCCATCTGCCCTCTTCTTCTTTGCCATTTATTCTGACTTAATTTGGATTTTTCCAGAGCCTAGAAGATGTAACTGGAGGAGAATTTAAAATGTTTATGGATTTTCTGACAAGTTTGAGTATATTTGGAGGGAAAGCTCCTCCAGAAAGAATGCAAGAACTTGTAGAAATTATCGAAGGACAGGCGGATTTGAATGCACAATTTGATGTACGTTTATTGTATTGCACCGTACAATTTTATTCAAGTTTGTTGTGTTGCAATATCATGAAGATGAACTGAAATTTCTTGATTGCATAGAATGATAGTCCTTGTGCTGTGGTATTACTGACTAGTGACTGCAAATATTGTTTTCACAGGTTTCGGATACAGACCATATTGACAGGTTTATATCATGCCTGCAATTGGCTCTTCCCTTTTTTGCGGTATGGACTCGGAATTGGTGCTGTTAGTAGCTTGATAGAGTCTACACTATGAATTTTGCTGTGTATTTTGCTAATTTTGTCCTCTTTTGATCAGAGAGGTGCTCCAAGCAGCAGGTTTCTCAACTATTTAAATAAACACATAGTACCTGTTTTTGACAAGGTATCCTAGAATTTCTTTTCCTAATTATTCAATATGTGTTTCGGTGTATTTGTATCACTCCATGATCCCTATGTGCTTTGTTAGGCATTTGTTATCTCTCTTAGACAAGATTAAGAATAGTATATGACACTCGGGGTATGAAGTAAATTGTACTTAAGGAGCTTTCTTGGCCAACATAATATGTGACAAATCCTTTTTTTATGTGTGTGACTAGCTTCCAGAAGAGAGGAAGCTTGATTTGCTCAAAGCTCTTGCTGATATTTCTCCATACACAACCGCTCAGGAGGCCAGGCAGATGCTTCCTTCAATAGTTCAACTTTTAAAGGTACCACTTGAAGTGCCAATTTTCATCTGCCTACAGATTTCAGTGTGTCATGATTCCTTGATAAATCGTTTGTGGACATGTTGCTTATATTTATGATGTCTTTGTTGTATATTCTACTACAGTCTCGCAAATGAATGTAAAAGCATTACATGCAGCTTATAAAGATTGATACACTTTTTGTTCGTAGAAATACATGCCTGCTAGGAAGACTGGAGAGGAAATGAACTTCACATACGTGGAGTGTTTGTTGTACGCGTTTCATCACCTAGCACACAAGGTTGCCAACAATTTTATTTGTGGTTAATACTGTCCTCTTTCCTTCTTCCTTATTTTGCTTAACTGGATAAGTTGAACGTATATAGGTTCCGAATGCAACAAACAGCTTGTGTGGGTATAAGATTGTGACTGGTCAGCCATCAGACAGGCTGGGGGAGGACTTTTCGGAGTTGAACAAGGAGTTCACTGAGAGGTATTGTTAGTTCTGACATCCAAATTAGTGCGACTTGAAACTTAAAGATACTGTCGTTGAAAAGTTGATGTACTTGATGGTTTGTGGAATCTTTATTTTTTTGGGAGAAAATTGTTGTGCTAATTATACCAGGTAAGTGGTAACTAAAATCATCTACGCATGATGTCAGACTTTCTGTTTAGAGAAAAGAAAATTGGTAATCTAGATTAAGAAGAGGTACGAAGACTTGTTTGTATTTTTTGTTGATATTATAAAGTTTTTGTTTTTGTGATTTGTGCAGATTGACCACTGTTGAAGATCTAACCAAGGCAACAATGAAGAAGTTAACTCAGGGAATGTCTGAGCACAACAAAGCCATGTCGGCTGCTAAGACAGATGAAGAGAAGGCAAGCGTTGTGAGTACATTAACCTGTAACACCCTTCTTTTTTCCCAGTGCTATTTGCTTTTACGGCTCATACAATGAGTACATTGTATCTTCGTGATGTATTTTTTAAATATATATTTTTATTTGCAGAAAACAAAGAAGCAGAATACTACAACTGGACTTAGGACCTGTAATAACATATTGGCTATGACGAAGGTGAACATCTCAACATCTTGTCTCTTCGTTTGTTTTCTATTGTTCAGAAGAGGCAAATTAAGCTTGGGGACAAATTGTTATATGAAACAGCCATTGCATGCAAAAGTGCCTTCATTTATTGGAGATACTAATATCAACCTTTCTTGGAAAGAAGCCACAAAGCCCTTAGCCTCAGCAACAACAACAATCGGGTTTGTGGCAAACTTGACTCAATCCACAATCTTTCTGCTGTCTTATATCTGTTTGTAATTTGTGTTGCCTTTGCTATGATATCATACAGAGGAAAACGGCCTGCTAGTAGCAACAACGGAAGTGGTAACAATGTTGCAGCAAAGAAGGGACGTGTCTCGGGTGCTATGCATAGCCAGCTTGTGAACAAGGCTTTCGAGGGAATTTCAGCATACGGCGGAGGTAGAGGTGGAAACCGAAGTTGGGGAAGACGCGGAGGTGGTCGCGGAAGAGGACAAGGCAGAGGTCACTGGTAATAATAAGCTTCCATGAGAGGATTCAATGACTATGTTCCTGCATTTGTCAGTAGGAGTTTTGATTTGGTAATTGCTAGAGGTTTGGGATTTATCATATCAGAACAAAATCGTATGTGTCTTTCTTTATGGAGAATACTATTCAAGTATTAATGACCTTAGTTATATAATCTTGAGTTCCATCCAAGATTACAATTCCATGGCACGTTGGTTTACTCTCTTTGTAGCTTTTATCTTTAGTCTCTTTCATGCAAGATTACTTCCAAGTATCTTTCTTCGACTTTTTTGTTTGAATGGTAAAATGATGGCCGCAACTAATGCTTTACAATCAACTAATGCTTTATAAAAGATTAGAAACTTGATAATAGGTTTAAACGCTTATCAAAAGTCATTAAAAACAATTTGAAATTTCACTCGAAAGATTCAATAGCCTAATGACCGTCCCCTGCAAACAATTTTTAATATTGTTATTATATATGCAAGTTGATCCGGCAGCCGTATCTTAGTATCCTTAATAAATTCATTTTTTTTAATGTGATCTAATAACAACTTGGACTCTACGCTTAACATAAATCCAATATATTAGAAGTTGAATGAAGTGCACAATAGTATTTAAATTTAGGCATGACGGGGTCAAATTAGTTCAGCTCCGGATTCCAAGGTTTCGATGAATAAGTCACATCGTAATTACCAACAGAAATGATAAAATAGGTAGAGGACAGAGAGTTAAACCAGCTAATCCTCGTGTATTGTTGGAGGTGAAAACCGCACCCCGGTTTTCTTCGGTACAAACCGAGATCGGCATAATATAAGCCCGGTTTATGAAAGAATGTACCGAGAAAAATGGGCCGAGTGAAATATCGGGCCGAACACAGCCCATTAGGCCGAGGTCAGTGAGAAGCCTCTCGAAGGAATGAAGGGTTTCCTTGAGCTCGGTCGAAATAGGAAGGTTTCCTAACAGAAAAAGGAAACCTTAGAGAAAAAAAGAAAGGAACCGAGAGAAAAGGAAAGTACTCTTGGTCCCATATCGTCTAAGGCGTGCTTGAAAACCGACTTAGAGGATATATATAAATGGAGACGAATCGACACCAGAGAGGAGGAGATATTCAAAAGAGGACTTAGAGACTGAGAACTCGTTCTGCTAAATTCTTAGTTTCGTTAAGTCTTAGTTCGTTATTACTTACCTGAATAACCGAACTCAGTTGTATTTATCTGATTTGATTTAATAAAAACCGAGCTTCCGATTTAAAAGTACTGTTATGTCCCTTGTCGATATTCACATATCAACATGTATGTACACTGTTCATGATCCACGTAAATCTTGTCCGTATTTACAATAACTCACCAGCCAGACTTGGCGAGTGGTAAGATAAGATACTTAAAAAGGATACTCGATAATGTCAGAAATTGCACAATTTATTGTTAAAACAGTAAATCAAATATCTTGATGAGGATAATTTTGATGATCTCATACCAAAAAAAAAAATATGTTGATGAAAGTCTTGTGATAAGAAAAGATGTCATAAGACCAGAAGAAATAAATACTAATACCTTCTCAATAAAAATAATAAAGAATTATGAAGACAACTCCTTGGATGCTTTTTTGTTGAAGCGAGTAGAGGAATCTTGAAGATTCAAACTCAAGAACAAAATAAAGAAAAAGACTCAAACTCACGTGCTCTTGGCCATTGGTGCATGGGAAAGATGAACCACGTGCATGAAGAAATGTGAGCTTGCAACTAAACACTATTTAATGTTTTATTTAACCAATCAATATTCAATATATGTTCTTTAAGAGGTTTTTTACTTTTTTTCTATTATAATTGATATTTTTTCTATTATAACTTAATAATAAAATAATGAAATGTCGATTTTTTTTTGGTTTTTACCAAAATGAAATGTCGAAATTTCACAAATATTGTATATGTATTTATTACCTTTATTCTATAGAAACAATAATTTATCAAGTCGCCGCGATATGAAATATTAAAATCGTGTTTGGCTGTTTGCCGATCTCAAGTATATATATAAGCAACAAAACTTTAGTAAGAGTAGCTGCCATTTATTTGATCTCGTTGTTCACTTCTCTTTTCTTCTCTTTTCTTCTCTTTTCTTCTCTTCAACCTCAGTCGCTTAATAAAACCCAAAGTAGAAAACTTCATTTGGTCAAAGAAAAACAAAAAAGAGTAGAAAACTTCCACTAACTCTTTTAGTCATCTTTCGTTTTCATAAAAAATGAGAATGTTTGCAGCTCCTATGCAAACATTCTCATTTAAGAGGAGACCCATCAATCCACATTGCCCATTTACTCTGCTCTTCTTCTTTCTCTCTGTATCTTTGATCATCTCTGGTGTGAGCTCTCGTTTCCTGAGTCCTATCCCTCGGAATACGTCGATCTTGATCTCTGATGGCATCCATGGTGCCTCAGATTACGAGTTTCTCACTCTCGATCCTCCAAAGAACGTCTCCAAGGCAGCTTGCCTTCATGTCTACGGGTTTCTTCCATGCGCAGACAATATTGGAGGTTATGTCTTCCAAGTTTTCTCCTTTGGGTGTCTCTTGATCATCGGTGACTATTTCTTGTCTGAAGGAAGATCAAAACTCTTTGTAATCTTCGAGGTCGGTTTCTATGGCGGTATTGTCTTCCCTCTTCTTACAATGTTCCCAAGATTTGCCCTTATGCTGTGTAAGGCTCCTCTCTTTCTTTGGTTTCCACTAAGAAACCATCTTAAAACTTTTATAGTATTAATTATATATTGATTACTTTATTTATTACCAATTCGTTTTAAGTCAGAAACCTCTAAACATACTTTTTGATTTTGAATCTTAGCGCCCGGACTATCAGCGACCCACGATGGTGCTCTCTTGATTGTGAGTAACAATATTGGAGTTACTGTAGGACACACAGTTTTTGCTCTGACAATGCAATGGGGAGCTTGTGTTGTCTTTGGCTTGACTGGTCCTAATTCAGACCAGTCAATCCGAAGAGGAGCTGTCCAAAGAACAACCTCTGTAAGATCAGATTCTTTTGTTCCAATCTGTTACTGTAAGATTAATAACCAAATTTTATATCAATGAATATAATCTGTAAATTTATATGTATAGGATACGAAGAGTCCAAGAAGGGGATTTTACAGGATGAAGATACTTAAAAGTGTTGTTGGTATGTTTAAGAATACTGCAGATTCCTTCTCTTGTCTTTTGTGTGAAGTTTGTTCTGAATATCGTGGTTTATCTCTCTGCAGAAGCAAGCGTAGATGCAGATCCTAAGAACAAGAAAGCTGCAGGAATTATGCTCCTGACTCTAGCTCCGTTTCTCATGGTTACATTGCCTGATTTATTTGATGTACAATCTTGGAGTGACACAATTATGTTGATCACACTCATAGTCTCCTGTTCATCAACCTTAATCTACTTTGTATACTCGGTATGAGCTCTCTTAAAGTAAAGTTATATTCTTAATTAAAACTGTTTTGCTTTGTTGCTTTACCGATGAATCTTGTTTTTGTGGAAACTCGCAGTATTTTGATACGGCAGACCAAAAGAAGAGCTTAGATCACGCCAAGTTTGAGCTCATGTCGGAAGTTCATAAGCATTTGCAGAGCTTTTCGCCTCGAAGCCTTATAAGAGATGGACAACTGAGCAAAGAGAGCTTGAAAAGGTTCTATTCTGTTCTGTTCTGTTCTTGTCAAGAAACAATATCATTTTGCTCTGTTTTTTTTTTATCTTACATTGCAAGTTTATTGCTTTTTTTTTTTGTAGTTTGTTCGATAGAATCGATAGGAACAAAGATGGGAAGATTCAAATCTCGGAGCTTAAAGACTTAACCGTAGAGTTTGGAGTTTTTGGAAGAATGAAATGTGACATCAATGAGTTTGCAAACACTTTACTTGCAGATTTCGACAAAGACAAAGATGGCGAATTAGACGAGAACGAATTCGAAGAAGGGGTTATGAAATTACTGAATCAATACAAATTCGATAGCCAAGAAACTCCAAGACACAACAACACATACATATACAGAACAGCATCCGATTCCGTGCATGTCAAGAATCAGTCGCAGGGGGAGGAAGCTGGAGTTTTAAAGCTGGAAATGCCAAAGCAAACTCTTGTTGCTAAACTACTCTCCATGAGAACGTTAAGAGCTGTGATTAAAGTCGTTGGTGGGATGCTTATCGTCCTGTTTCTTGCTAAACCATTTATGATAAACATTGGACTCTTATCGGTTTCTGCTGGAGTTCCTTCTTTCTACTCCGTATTCGCAGTGATCCCTTTGGTTAGAAACTTAAAGAACACTCTATCTGCACATTTCTGTCGAAAGAAAGACAAAGCAAGAATCGCATCCGAGAAATTCTCAGAGGTTAGTTAGTTTTGGCTTTGCCACGCTTCTTTTTGCTATATTACATTGATGAGAAGCTTAAATGTTGAGAGCTTTTTTTAATTTTTGGTTTCTGCAGATCTACAGGGATGTTACAATGAACAATCTCATGGGAATGTCGATCATTTTGGCGATTGTATACACGAGAGGACTGAAATGGGATTACTCAACAGAAGCTCTTCTTGTTGTGGTTGTTGGTCTTGCAATAGGCTTACCTGCTTATTTGAGATCGACTTATCCTTTCTGGATCTGTGTAATGGCCTTTGCTATGTATATCTTTTCTCTAGTCCTTATTTATCTCCATTTTCATCTTCGAGGCCAAAGCTAAAGCTTTCATCTTTTTAGCTTTTTGATCAGACTGAGAGTTTATCAATTTTAAAGTCCTTTTTTTCTATTTTCATGTTGTACATCAGAGCTTAATAAAGGCCAATGTTGTTTTCATTAAACTCTGTCTGTTTCATATGTTGATGCTAGTCTTCATGCAAATGAACTATGATTAAGTTTACATTCCTTCACATCAGTAGCAGAGGTTTTCACCTATAAACCAAGATTTTAAGAAGCCATAGGTTTAATCTACTCTGTTTCTCTAGTGTAAATCAGTAGTGTTTTTTCTTGTTCTGTTTCATTATCACTCCCCATACTACTGTTAGCAACACTGAACTCAAATTTTATGCCAAGACTTTTCAGTTCTACAAACAAACTTTCTTCTAGTCACTCTTGATTCTTCTTCAGCAGATCGATAAAGCACAAACTAAACTGAGTTGCGGGAAAGTAAAATTAATATATATCCAAAGTTACCTAAGACAGAGATAATCTAGTGATCTTTTTCTTGCTAAAATTTTCTATAACTTAAGGCTGAGATCGATTCCATGATCACCTGCTGATTCATATCGATCACAGGCTCCTTGTTGTCGGTCACCATTGCTCCGATCATCAGATGGTATGAAGCTATAGAAAGGCTTCTTACTTCTCCATTGCATTTTCTCATCAAAGTCTTTTTGTTGTTGTTGTTGTTCATACTAAAACCAAGATGACATTATGAAACAGAGTAAGCATTAATTAACTTCATCGAATTATGGCATATATAGCAAAAGACTTGATAATAGGAAGATATCTGATTTACCTGTACGCTAAGCGGGATAAACCTAGGGTAATCACGTCGAATGGAGGTAGGTGAATCAATGGCGATGGGGTTGCAAATTGTTGTACCGAAATCTTGAACCGGACTTTTCAATCTCATATCCAGCGACCGGTTTTGTTTAGAATCCCTTAACAGTTTCAAAGTAACACATCAAGATTAGGTTTTGGTACATCAAGAAAATGAGTGAAGCCAAAAGAAAAGAAAAAAAGAGGGAAACCTTGAGATTGTTATGGCTGGTCCAACGCTAGCTTTCGTGGTGTATGTGAGAAAAGGCCATGGCCTCTTGGTACTGACCATCTATGGAAAATTTTGAAGAAGAAAAAAAAAACAAACTTTAGAAAACGTATACGAGTTTGTGTCTAACCTAGTGGAAATAATCAAAAACAAAGCCTACCCTTTTTTCTTCCTCGAGAAACTTATAGACATTATCGACGCAAGATCTTTGGTTTGAAGGGGGCTCTATGAACTGGTAAAATCCTCCTGCTCCTGGAGATGGATTTGGGAGATGCATCTGCAGAATCATGAAATCAAAAGATTTTTGTGTGTCATTACATAATTACTTTTAAAAAAAAAAAGATTAATCATTTACTCTTTTTCTCTCTGTTTTACCGTCTGATGATGCTGCTTCCTCTGAAAAACCGGCGCCGGAGGAATGAGATCCTTAGGGAAAGATCCGTTGGCGAAATAAGAAGACATCGGCGAAGCAAAGTTTGGAGGCATCATCACCAAATCACAGCCGCCGTTAACACTCGCCGTCCCCGGTGGCCGGAAAACAGGGTTAGTGGTGTAAAAGGAACTTGCCGGCGGAGGAGGAGCAAAGAGAGTGTGATCAATGATTGGTATTGACAGAGAAGAAGAAGAAGAAGAATGTGGAATTGGAAGAGAAGAAGATTTGTTCTCTTCTTGTAGACGGATCTTCTCTAGTTCAGCGACACCTGGTCCTCTTCGTCGGACTTTATCTTTCTTCTGTTTTTTCGGACAAGAACCAAAGTAGCAATCATCTTGTAACTCTCCTCCTCCATAGCTTCCACTGCTTGTGTTACTACACATTTTCCCTCCGGCTTGTTTGAGATTTCCTCTGTCTTTTTTTTCAGGAGAAAGAGATAAAATTTGGGTTCAAATGGGAGAGAGATTGAAGGGAAAGTAAATCTGAGATGAAATCGGCTCTTCTTGCGTAAGTGAGAAAAATCGTGAGAATTTAAAGAAAATTCAAAGGTTCCATGTTTTTAGCTCTCTTAACAGATCTCTCTCTTCTTTCGAATGAACCACCTGGAGATAGAGAATCTACATCGGTTTCCGTGATTTTCTCTCGGAAAAAAATATTGTGATTCTCTTCCACCTACAAAATTTTATAATATTGTTTAGTTTATAATCATTTTTTATGTTCCGCTTTCATGGAAAAGTGCAAAATTTACTTGATAACCCTTATAGTTAATAAAATTTCACAAATTGAAATCTTTATTTCTCAATTCAATAGGCCTTTAGGCTTATATATTTTGTTTTGTTAATTTATATTAAGAGTAAGGACTGGTATCAAAATTTTATAAGTAGAAAAAGATTTTTCTAATTCAAGAAGCTGGCGAGAATCAGAGAACGTTAATGATTAATCGGAAAATTTGGGGAATATTCATTATTATGGAAATTAAAACTTATATGGTCCCCATAAACAAAAGCAGCACAAAACTAAAAACCCCACTTGTCCTATACTCTTTATTTCTGTTAAGAGTGTGTTAGAGTGCTTATAAGTTATATAACCATTAATAAGTTTATTTATTGGGGAATTTTTTTTCCGAACAACCTATATGCATTATGCAACACGTTTTCTCATAAAAAGTTTTTCTTTTGTTATAATTTTTTTCTTTGTATGGTTTTAAATGCTAGTTTTTTCTATTTTGTAAATGAGATACTCATTATGGCATATGGTCCCATACAAAATCACCGGTCAGAAAAAAATAGGGACTATTAATTTTATGTGTAATTTTCACATTTTCAGTTGTATCTAATTAGGTTAACATCACAATATAATGACGCATCATGCATATCCTTTGCATCATCTGTATCAAATTATTTATAATTGACCTCCTACTTGTAAATGGCCAAGACCCTACGATTCAACCTAAATCACGTGCTCGATATTTACAGAATCTATAACTTAATTATAGTATATTGTATTGACATTGATTTTTTGATTCGATTCGACTATAATATTATATACGGGACAAAAAAAAATATTATATACGGGACATTACATGCACTGTTCTCCCTATGTTTTGATAGACAGCTTACGAACGCTGTGCTACATAAAAGATTTGAGTTTGATAATCCTGAAATCTAAATCAATTGAGTAGCAAATCATCTGTAATTTAGGTGTTGTCTCGCACGTTGGAAGATCAAGAATGGTAATTGGGAGGGAAATGATCACATAAAAATGTATGATTTTGTTGCGATGGCTAGATCTGCAGCATCAGCAGATCCATATTTATGAATTCGCCCCATAATATGTCAAACATTATTACAACCTTATGATGAATCTAAAATCATTTGGCGTTTATAAAAAAAAAATTAAATTCTTCGGTTTTTTATGATCTAAACAGCTGGGATAAAATAATTAAATTCAAACATATTCTTGCATGCTTACATCAGTGTGTTTAAGAAAGCACTAGGCGCTAGGCGGACGATGATACAACGTCTAGTGCTTAAAACACTTAGTCGGAATCTAGGCAATTTTAAGCGTTTTAGACGTTTACAAATAAATAAATTTATTATATATTTTATAGAGAGCAATATATAAAATTACATAGTTTGTTTATAAATAATAAAGTTTACATATTATATATCTTAAATATATATTCAAAATTTAAATTATACATAAAAAACAAACAAAAATTTATAAATATTATATATAAAATACTTAAAAAATAACTGTCACTGAACGCCTAATGCTTAGGCGGGCGGTTTGTCAATGCCTAACGCCTAGACGGTGTCTAGACGGCTATCTAAACCAACTTTTAGAACACTGGTTTACATACAAAATTACTATTTTCTAATGTATATATTGGAACATAGATTGTCGGTCTTTGATGGTTATATATACATAATAGATAATACATTAAACATCTCCTATAAACATTTAAAGCGTCTTGTTGTTAGGAAACAAAACCCTTAAAAAAACTTCTTTTGTAAATTCTTTTAATCTTGTAACAAAGTTTGATGTATTCAGTAAAAAAAAAAAAAATCTGAACTGATGTCTGATTTGATGCAAAACCAAAGCCAAAATTCCTTTTAAAATGTACATAGCATTTTCATATTCATCTAATTTTCTGAAAGATTATTGAGTTCCACTCAATCACTCATTCTCATCGACATATACAAATTCCAAATGACACTTGTTCACCTTTCTCTCTTTTCTATACAAAAACCTACAGTACAAGACAAGCCCACATGCCTGATACATGTGTGAGAGTTGATATGCTTCCAGTTTCCTATTGTTGCTTCAAGTTTGGATCTCAAAGCTCCAAACCGTATAGAACGGAGGACTTCATTAATTAATTCTTCTACTACTTGAGTCCTTCTGATTTACAAGGAGTATATGCTTTTGTATTGACTTTAAAGAGATAAACTTCCCAAGAGAGTAGTCACTTAGGATAAACAATAATGTTTAGTTGCATAGATTTTTGAAAGATTTGACTATATGCAATACTATAAGTATAAGGTGAACATCATTGTACTTTTCCAGGTAGAGTATATAGATGATATTGATGGATTATGGATAAAGTATATAAATTAAAGACCAAACGGACACTGTTTAATAATAACAAGCTTGATCGATAATCAAAACTCAAAAGTGACCATATATAAGTTTGAGAAGAGAACTGGTGTGTTTTAAAATTAACACTGTTCATCCTTCTCAAAGTTGACATAATAAATGAAAATACTATGTAAAGAAACATTCTTTTTGGCTTTTGGTATAATAACCATAAAACCCACAAAGAAAAAAAAAACTAACGTGGTCTAGTCTTCCATCTGAGATAGCAGTATTATTATATATACCGAACGTAACAATTAGCCGTAATTAACTTCTCGATCTAAAATTAAATTAACTTCTCAAGGAGTATGACCAAAAGCTGCGCATGTTAAGTTATATCATTTGTACATTTCAGATCAACCAGAAAAAAAAAACATATAAATTGACATAAATCAGCTATACTATACTTTTTAAGACGTCATCGCCAGTGCTAGCCTTCGGCTTCGGCTCAGCAATTCCACGACACACAGGACAAGTTGTGTGCGATTCAAGCCACCTACGTATACATTCTTCATCAAACATGTGCATACAATTTGGTAAAACCTTAATCACAACATTCTTGGGGATTAACCCTAAGCAAACCGGACACTCTATCTCCTGATCGTTGCTCTCGGGATCGTTGTTATCCGTTTTGTAAGAAAAGGTCGGAAAAGCGGCAATCACGGAAGCGCTAAGCCCTTGGCACGGTGGCTCTCTTCTGTGGTGGTGGTGGTCGTCATCGGCCTCCGGTGATACATCAACAAGCCTACGGCGTTTGAGCAAACAGATTACGAGAAGGATGAATATAACGGAGATTGTTAAAAGAGACGTTACGGCGGCGAACCAAAGGATGATTGAGTTTAACGAAGGGTCGTTGAAACTCATCTCTTTGGTCTATAAAATACACAAAAAATGGTTCTCAAAAGTTGATAATGCTACAAGAACAATAGCATATATATACCCTTTATATATATATATATAGATCAGTGAGAGTTGACATTCTCTTTGAATATATTTGGATTAAGAGTTGAAATTAAATAGATCACCACTAATGAACTTGATAACATTATCTTATTATCAGTTGAATTAAAGAATATGGTTGATTTGAATTGGTACACCGCAAATGGGATTAGTTCATTACTTTTATTTGCTGCTTGTGAGAATCTGTGATTTTTTTGTATATAGAATAAATGATAAAACTCAGAAGTTGTAGATAAAAAAAAAAGCTAAATGGATAAGGATACGTACGAGAAGTCATGTTCATTGGATTTGGATTAACTATTTATATGTCTGAAAAGACATAAGGATTAAAGAAAATCAATAATAGCTGCAGGGGTCGCAATGTTATACGAGTGTATACAGAGAATATAAATTTCTTACAACCTGTGAGTGACTCTTGGATTTTCATCTTTAAAAAAATGTAATAAAAAATGTAAAATGTAAGGGTGAAATGCATTTGATATCTATGTAAAGAGCTGTGAATTTTTTTTATGTTAAAGCCTTAAAGGATTTGCTAAAGTAACCTAGAAAATATTAGATATCATCGAAGTTTGGAGGTTTATGATTTAGTGTTTAACAAGTTAGGGTTCAAGTTTTAAACAATACATAAACCAAACCAATAAATTTTGTAAATAAAACAACACTTTACCTTAAATAAAAATGAAGTCAAAAGATGTTTCTCTTTTTGTTTACTTTAGAAAATCATAACCAATTTCAAAAAATTGAAAAAAATCATCAACGATCCCAAAAAAAAAATCTTCAACTCTGTCCAAACGGGCTGGTATGGGCCGAGTATAAAAACCTGTATCAACAACCATATGACCAGTTGACCACAATGACCTAATTCTCAATCTACCTTTCCCATTCACTGTCTGATTATTTTATTTAGAATTCGAACAACATTCATTAGAATTAGGTACAAACCACACAGATCATGTAGTGGCTGTGAGCTGCAGAGTATCCACATAAATTTTATCTTGATTATTGGGACATTTCCATAATTTTCTTTTTAAAAGACTCATTTAATTAATTTTGTTTCCTGTCTGTTGTAGATGTATCAAAAATAAGTGTATATATGGTAGTTGCAAATTTGCAATCAATTGATTTTGGAAACTTCGGACCCCTCTCAGCCCAAGTCAAATGAGTCTGCTAAGTATTGCTTTTTCGTTAATCATTTTGCTGGTAATCAGATCAACAACTTCGACAAAATACCAAATAGTATAATATATACTAATTTTAGCCTTTTAGTTCGATGGTTGGAAAGAACATTTGTATCCGGACAAACGAGTCGTATCACCTTCGGTTCGGAGCTTCTTGTATCGATTCTATATAAAACTCCTAAGAGGTTCACCAGAAAAGGGTTTATCAGAATATTATAATATCGTTTTTTTGATTTTAGGTTTTTTTTTTAATTCGAAAATTATAATTTTTAACCAATCAGAATGCTTCATTTTGGGATGATACCGTTTTTTCAGGTTCGTCTGTCTCTTTAATATTAAGATCTTTTGCCTCAAAAGCTGTGCCATGAATCTCTTGATCCCCATATGTACATCTAAGTATCCAAATATGTCACAAAACTAAATTGAAAAGTATAATGAAAATAGCAAAATTAATTACAGTCTATTATTCACGTATAAAAAAAAAACAGTTGAAATTGAAAAAATACAAAGTACAAATTATGTGATTTAGTAATTACTAGTATATTATGCAATGTAAACTTACTCAGACGTTTAAGCCGTCATAGTTGATTGTTAAAATGATACAGCATTAGATCATTTAATGGAAAAAGACACCTTAAACGAAAGTGGTTAAGTGTTCAAAGTCTCCACGTTTATATCCGGTAATTAATATTTCACTGGTTTTCAACTTCTAAATTTAGACGAGTATACACGAGTCACGAAAATCCGAATTTAGTGTTATGAACGTATGACATCTTACACCAAATATATATACTCAATGGTAACTCTTCGTGGCAATACGGGTTTTGGCAATGTTCAAAAAAAGAAAAATATGGTTTTGGCTTTTGGTAACTTTAAATAGACGGTAAGACAACGTGATAAAAAGAGTCCAACCTGACAAATCTTAAATATATTTTTGTATATTTTTCTATAACTTTAAAAGAAAATGTTTGGTGTGACAGTGATTAATTATTTAATATTTTGATTTAACAACAATCACTGATTCCGCCTATTACAATTCTCATATAAAAATGTGATTCCAGCCTAATAATATTTCCACGAGTCACGACGCCGTAATGATTTCCCTTTTATAGTCTCTTTACTTCTTGCTTACTACAGGCACCGAGAAAAAAAAAACCCTTTAATCATTCAGTCACCAATTCTCCGTTCTGTTTGTTTTTTTTTTACTCTCTCTTTTTCAGTTTTCGTCTTCGTTCGTCTTCTTCAAGGTCACCGCCAAAACCATTTTTCAGCTTCTTCACGAGCTTCTTTTTAGGTCTGCCGCTGTAACTTCGGCTTGAACTCAGATTTTTTTTTTTTGTATTTATATTTAGTTCCTTCCTTAGTTGAAAAACTGGAATGTTCGTTGGTGGTTTCAGTGGTTGTAGATTGGATCTGGAGAATGTAGTCAATTTTATGTTTTTGGTTTGGGACTTCTGACTTTTCCGATTAATCTGTGGGTTTATCATTTTCTTCAGTTTAATGTTAATTCTTGCACGATTTTTTTTTGTTTTGACATCTTTTGCTCATTTTTAGTGTTGGGTTATAGTAAATTTTCAACCTTTTTCGAAATTTTTTTTCCTCTCATAGCTTTGGTTTGTTCCACTTATAAGGATACGTGGTTGTTCTTTACTTGATTAGTTGATTTTGGTTGTATGAGTAGTGAGTACAAGAACATTATACAATAGTTGGAGTAAAATTGAATTTTGTTTTATGACGATTAGAGAGGTATATGTTAGGTCCAATTTTAGTAACTGAACTGGTGTTTACTAAACGAGATTTGGTTCGCTTGGTCAAAAGAATAGTTGATGCATCTTGTCCGTGCCATGATTATATGATGTTAATGTTCTTTATATTGTACTAGTAACTAAAAAAATGCAGCTAATAGTCTTTGATAAAACCTTCACAATTAGCTACTTTTAACCAGAATATTCTGCTCCAATCTCAGGGTTAAAGGAGCATCTGCATACATACAAGCTTGTTTTGGTGAGACTATTGACAAACTCTGAGATGGGTTCTGGGAATTTTTTTAAGGCAATAGTTGGGTCAAAGAGAGGGAAACAAAAGAGTGGCAAGAGCGAGAAGGTATGTTTCACGTTGGTGTGAGACTGATCATCAATGCATTTCTGCAGAAACAAATGAAGGCAGCTGAATTATGGTTTATATTAGTGTTCACTTGGCTCTTCTTTTTGACAGGGATTTTCTACTGCTACAAAATCAAAAGCTTCCAAGAAGAAAAGTACTCATTCTTCATCACTAGTCACTCGTAGCGAGGACTGGGCTGCAACTCGAATTCAGGCTGCTTTCAAAGCCTATAAGGTGCAGTGAGTTGCGATCTCCAAACATATTTGCATGATTTTACATTTACACTGGAAACTTTAGGGATCTCTCGTGTTGTGGCTTGCCTTGTTTTGTTTTATAGTTATCAAAGTACTTGGTTTTGTTAACTTTTTCTCACAGGCTAGAAAAATCTTAAGGCGTCTACAAGGAATTGCAAGAGCAAGGTTGTTAACTGAAAAACATTCAGTGAAGAAGCAAGCGGTGGTAACGTTAAGGTATCTTCACTCATGGAGTAACATACAGTCGCAGATAAAGGCTCGCCGAGTTTGCATGGTCACGGAAAGTCGACTGTTGCATAAACGATTAGAGAATCAACAGAAGCTTGAGGCAAAGCTTCACGATATTGAGGTAAGACTCTTTCATTGTCCCTTATACAACAGAATGAGGAATTCCAGTTGTATCTTGCTTCAAAAAAATTTCCCCTCAAAACTCTATTGAGCTGTTTGCTCAGTCTAAGTTTGATCATCCGTAGAAGAAAAGTTAAAAGTGATACAATTGCAGGTCGAATGGAATGGTGGGTCAGAGACAAAAGAGGAAATATTGGAGAGGATACATCAAAGGGAAGAAGCGACGATCAAGCGGGAAAGAGCCTTGGCATATGCTTTCTCTCATCAGGTATATAAAAACCTTTCCTTTACTTGTTTTGCCACTACTCATGATGTGAAGAAATAATAATCCTCTGTCATGAACAGTGGAAAGCCGATGGTAAGACTCAGTGGCTAGGGGGTTATGAGCTGGGCAACACTAATTGGGGTTGGAGCTGGAAAGAGCGTTGGATTGCTGCTAGGCCTTGGGAAGTAAGATATTCAGTGACTCCTAAGAAACCAAAGAGCTCAAAGACAGTTTGTTGCAAGGGTGAGACTAAATCAAATTCACCGGGAAAGAGAGTAGTGTCATCATTATCAGCCAAAGCTCCGTTCCCTGGAGCTAGAAACGCAGTGAAGCCACGGAGATTGTCATTTCCCGGCGCCTGAAGTGTGAAGTTAAAAACTTGGTCTGCGTATACAAAGAGTATACACGTACATGATCCCTATAAAAAAGAATGTCATTTGTAAGATTTGAAAGGTTTTATTTATTTGGTCAAGTGGTCTGTTGTGATGTAAATACATGCATTTGTTATGTAGGCGATGATGGTGATTCTTCTTGGTTTGTTTAATACATACATGCATTTGTTCGTCTCTCACAGTAAATCCCAACCAAGTGGCAAAAAGAATGAAATCCCAAGCTTACACCAATTACAAATTTACTAGGGTTTACTATATACATACATATTGATCGGTTAGTGGATCAAATAATTTTATTTTCGAATAATTTTGTTTCTCTGAAGTGTAATGTAAAAAGCTTCACTTTGTGACAAAAAAAAAAAGCTTCACTTTAATGTCATTGCTCTCTCTGCCTCTCAACATTGGCTTCGTGAGTAAATTCTCTGTAATTTCATGAAATCGGCAGCATCAGCCGCTCCGCCGAGGGCGAAAAGCTT
>NW_006256908.1:7463042-7568042 GCF_000478725.1 Eutrema salsugineum | reverse complement strand
AAGAACATAATCCAGTTGATCTGACGATAAGGATATAATTTGGATCTGGTATTTCCTGATGTCTAATGTCTGAGATCTGATGTATAATGCATAATTTATGGCCTTTAGATGTTTCAAATGTGAAAAAATTCTGATCAGTAGAATTTGCCTCTTAAGAATTTAAGGTGCATCTGTTGATTTTTCGTAGCTCATGCTCAGGATCTAATTAAAGCACAAAATTATGGTTTTTGCTTACCTTGACCTTGCACTTTTGAAAAAGACAATGGGGGCATTCCGAGAATCGAACTCGGGACCTCTCGCACCCAAAGCGAGAATCATACCACTAGACCAAATGCCCTATTGTTAATGTAATTCATTTGGAGTACCTGTTTTTGAAATCCTTCAGACTTTGTTAACTTAGGTGTTTTTTCATTTTCTGCAGCTAGTCCTTGGAAAATCTGGTAGCATAGCACTTTTCTGATATTATCTGGTTGGATATCTCAATTATATGATCTGAAAGCTAAGGTATGTTGCCATGGTCGTTTGTAATTTACTGATAGTGAAATTCGAGGGACTGGTCAACTGTTGAGTTGGACATGAACTAAAAAAATCTGGCACCAGAGGACAGAATTTTCAGTAACAAAATTTAGTTGGCATACCAAACATTCACTGTTGAAAAAAGTCAATGGGGGCATTCCGAGAATCGAACTCGGGACCTCTCGCACCCAAAGCGAGAATCATACCACTAGACCAAATGCCCTGTTATTATTGTAATTGAGTTGAAGCAATGATCTTGAAGTTTTATTACGCATTGTCTTTTGTGATTTTTCTGAACTTTTAATAACTTAAGGGCACTATCCTTTTTACATATCTTTCAGCTCGTTGTTGGAGAATCAGGCAGCATACTGTAAGTGGTGTCCGAAGTTATGTGGTTACAATATTTCAGGAAGAGCTTGGCTTCGTCCAAAATGTCAATCCTCTGATACCAAAGTGAAGGTACGTGGCACTGTGGCAGTGATATTTGCTATTTCAACAGAAACTATGATCATTGATCAGACAAATTCAACTAAATTAATGGAACAAATATGAACGTAAGATGATTCTTTTTTTTTGTTTCTTGTGTAGATTTTTCATAATCATTTGATTCTTGAGAATAAAAATCCATTTTTGAGAATCTTCAAAGAAGACCAAATACTTTGACAAGTCTTTCTAAATCAGCAAAAGAGCTTCCTTTTTCCTCCATCACTGCTCCTACTACTTTCCGCCGTATCTCCTCCGCTCGAGCACCCACGTCCCGTCCACACTCTCCCATAGTTTCACCTATGACCCGGCATATCTCATCCGGGTCGGGTACTGCTCCATCCCCTTCGCAGACCCGAACCGCCACACCCAAATCCTCCACCAGCAACCTCGCGTTCACAAACTGGTCCGCCTCCATTGGCCACGTCAACACCGTAACTCCACACGTTAACCCTTCCAGCACCGAGTTCCATCCACAGTGGCTCAAAAACCCTCCGATTGCCACGTGTCGCAACACCGCAAGCTGTGGGGCCCAACCTCTAACGACCATTCCCCTACCAGCGACCCGATCCTCGAATCCTTCGGGTATCGGATCTTTCTTAACCACCCAAACGAACCGGGTCATGCTCTTCTCGAGTCCTAAGGCCAACGCATCACACTGCTCTTTCGTCAAAGCCTTTTGACTTCCGAAACAGATATATAGCACGGACCGTTCTGGGAAACCGCCGAGCCAACTCAGCAAACCGGAATCGGATTTAACAGAACCAACCGTGTCCAACCCGGTTAAACAAAGCGGGCCAACTCCGAAAACACGGTCGTGACCAACTCTCTGCTTCACGTACTCGATGAACTCGTCTTCCAAACACTCTGCCGTGTTGAAAACGCAACCGTAGCTCTGAAAATTCATCAAGTAATCATCTTTGATACCTTCGAAATCCGGCGACGGAGATTGGACCAAGCGTCGAACCACCGACGGAAGATCCTCCTCCTTGAAAACCGGTTCACGAGGAAGACCGGAGAAACGAATCTCTCCCGTCGTCGTTGTTCTAATGGTTTCGATGTTGTCGAAGCAAAACTGGAGAACGGAAGCTAAGAACGCGCCAGAGGAGAAGAAGACGAAGCGAGGAATACAGAGCTGATTGCATAGACCGTTTGTCCATCCAAGGAAGAAATCAGAGATGACAGCGACCGGAGGATTCCGGTGAGAACGGAACCAGAGGATGATAGGTTCACGAAGCTGACGAAGAGAGACCATGATTGGGAGATTACCGGAGTTTCCGAGGTCTTTGACGTTCTCAACGCCGGGACGTAGAGAAGGATGAGGAGGAAAGGGGAAAACGACGGGAGTGACGGAGGAAGGATGAGCAGAGAGAAGAGGAGAGAGGTATTGGAGGTTTTTTGGAGTGACGACGACGGAGACGATGAGTCCACGAAGGCAGAGTTGGTGGGTTAAGTCTAGTAGCGGAAGCAAGTGGCCTTGTGCTGGGTAAGGAAACACCATGATGTGTGGTTTAGCCTCCGACGCCATTGATCCCGTTATTTCGCCGGAGTTGACGAATGTTGCGTTCTCTGTAAAAGTCACTCTGTTTTTGAGTGTTATCTTCTTTTAGCTTTTTTCAACTTCTGTGGTCTAAATAATGGTTACGTGTTTATCAGTCTTATTACAACTCATAAATTGAGTAAATATTTAGATGGGACATCTCCAAGGCAATAATTGAACCCGGGACCTCTTTGTACCCTTACACGTGAATCTTGCCGCTGAAAGAACTGTTCGGCTATTGATGTAGGTCGAAGCAACCTTTTTGTGTGGAAATTCTACTACTTTTTCTGTTTTGTTTCATGTCCTGCCTGCATTAACTAACTGGATGGAATATTATGAAGACGTGCGCGCGAGACTGAATCCTTAAGGCCACAAGTATGCGAGAAGCATACCACTATAGACCAAATGCCCTGTTTTTGATGAAGTTAGGTTAAACACAGGAAAGGAAATAGTGTGGCCTTTAGGTCCATTTTCTTAACACCCCTTCTTGTAGTTTTATTGTGCATGAAAAGTCACATGGGCAATTGACGATTTGACGGAGCTAGATTCAATTTAGGTTTGTTTGGTTGTGGAGATGTGGGTGTAGTGTAGGTTCGAGGAACCTAATCTAGTGGATCTGATGATAAGGATACAATTTTTTTTTTTGAATCTAGAGTAAGGATACACTTTGCATCTTGTTCTGTCAGTTACTTTGATCATGTTAGTGAATCTTGAAAGTCTTACCTCGTGTCTTATGTCTGAAATTTTTATTTTCTCCTTGTTATCTTGGTCTTGCGAATCATACCACTAGACCAAATGCCCGATGCTGTTCATATTCTCAAGAAATGAGATATTTGTCCACTTAGTTGACTTTTAGATCATTTTCCACTTAGTAAACAAAGATCCTTTGCTAAAGTAAGGAAGTTGCTTCTTAGATCTTCGTCCACTTAGTTGACTCATAATTTTGAGGATAGCATAGTAGAGGGGACTGATCCGATCTGTTTCAAATTCAGTCTGTTCATACTTCATAACATCAAATAATCTTTTCTATGTTCGTTATTTCTAATGTGTTCTTTCGCCAGGAGCATTTGCCTTGACTTAAAAATCTCTAGACACGCTGTTGTAATTGGACTGATGAGATCAAATTACGTGTAACCCAAGCTTCGTTCTCCTTAAAGAAGCTAAGTTGGTCCATAACATTAGCTTAGGTTATGTTATTAGATTTAAATCAGAAACATTTGGCCGGTTTCATCAATACGTCTTTAACAGTTTGTTTATAAAGTAAAAAGTATACAGAAATGTAAATTGTTCTTCATTTAAAGTTGTTTCTCGTGTTTATGTAAATTGTATATGTGCTATGAGCATGTTGTCTGAATGTAGTGATATATTTGAGATATATATAAAAAAAATTAAGGATCCCTGCAAGAGTTCTAATAGTAGTATTACTGTGCTTGTATCTAGTCCCAAGTATTACAAAATATATTTACTTCAAACATTCTCATTCCTCAAAGCCCTCTTAATTAGAATCCCGATGCATTATAGGGTGTCTTTACTAGTTTAGTTTAATGTAAGCTTTAGATATTAATTATGTCATTTGACTTTTTTTAATATACAATCTTAAACAAATAAACTTGAGAGAATGTTGTTAAAAATTCATATTTTCTTAGGCATACTCTAATTCCTATAAGAGGATGTTTCTCGGAAACTTATTTCTCGTACTTAGAAAATTGATATTGCAAAATGCAAATTTAATTCCACACCAAAAAAAGGTTTGTTCCAAAGTTTGTTCATTATACACGTGTGAGGTAAGTGGTCACTGATTCTTAGGCTTTTCAAATAAATTTCACATATTCCCAATGGGATTAATTAAAAATTTGCCATTTCTTCATCTTTTGTCAAATTCTTAAGAGTACATGCATGATTTTTATCTCTTTTGTCCTGAAGAGTACAAGCATGATTTTCATGTCTTTTGTCCTTACGAGTACATGCATGATTTAGTGTAATGCATGATAATGTTTTTTATATAAGCTTTTTGTGCCATTTATGTTGGATGTCTTTTTTTATTCAGGGGAGTCTCAAGCCGAAATCCATACTAATTTCTTGAGATCTATAAAAACTCAGATTTTCTTTAATGTGATTAAAGATAACTGAAATAGTAATGGGAGACTCAAACTTTGCCAAATAATGATATTCAGAGTGAACCCTTTAACCTGGACCATATCACTTTAATTCACTTCTGTCGCATGTTGTTTACTCAATAATGAAAATGCTATAGTGTATATATATATATATATATATATATAACACAACAATTCAACAATAATACCAAAACCAAGAAGACGTAAGAAATGAAATATTCTTCTCCTTCGCATCTTATAGTGGTCTTAAGTTTGGTTATGTCGATGATTTAAATATCATTAGAACCCTTGCAGAGTTAGATCTTTTGAACATCACCATACTTCATGGAGAGTTACTACATGCCATGCAATATTTATTAAAAATGTTTGAGATGGTCGAGAATTTTTTTTTTTAAAAAAACAAGTTAATTGGATTGATCGACTCTAAAGTATGGTGATCGATCTCACATACCATATATACATATGGTATGAAGATTATTAGCACCTTCTTCTGAAGGCCCTTTAACAAAAAGAAGATTAGCACTTTCTCACAATAATCGAATTATCTCGGAAAAAATGCGTATAAGACTTTACATGTATAAAACACATCTTTAAATATTTTGATTTAAAGGATAATTAATTTTTCGTCCGAAAAAAATTGAACTTGGGACACAAGAAAACCAACCTTATTTTCAGCAAAAAGAAAAAGAAAAGAAAACCAAACTTCGTGTACTACTAATAGGACACACCCTTTGATGTACCACATTGTTTAGAAAAAATAACTATCAAATTAAATCAATAACCCTCTACCCGTGTACAGAAATAATACATATGTTTATAATGTAATATATGAAACTCTCAATTTAGAAGGCTTTGTTGGAAAAAAAGCTAAAAGCAAGTATTAGAAAATTAAAGTATAAAAAAATCATTGCTAGAAATTTGTTGTATTAGTATAAACCTATTAAGAATTAAATTTGTGCTATAATTTTAATGATATTTGAAATTACTAATGCATTATATCTTGGATTTATTTTGACGATAAATCATCATATTTTGTTTGGGGTTTTTAAAATCACATAACTATCCATAAGCCAAAGAAAGGCAACCAACTTAAAAAAAAAAAAAATCCTATAAATAACAAGTAAGAATAATGTTCACAATTTCTCTCTTCGTTCTCCACAACTCAAGATTTATATGAGTATTTGATAGATGCACCAATTGTATAAGAAGTCACACATTAGTTTATTAAATACTAAAAATATATATATGAAAACTTATGGAACTGGGCAAGTGATGATATTAAAGAAAGATAAGGATAACAATTTTTTTTAAAAAAATGAAAAGTAGGGAAATTGCATGTGAAGGGAAATTAGGGCATTGAAGAGAAGGCATGGTGTATTTACTATTGTGAGCATTTATAGTGAGACTGCAAAAATGAGCGCAATTTTAGCTTACAAACTTACAACCTCTTTCCTATAAACCATTTCTCGTGCTCCCTCTCTATGTACCTTTCATTTAATGCCTCGCTCGCAACATATAATATAATGAATTAATGATAGGTTATAACTATAAGCCTATAACTGTGCGTCTATTCTTATACTTCAAGAAATAGAAATGTGTATATATTTATATCAAGTATTGGAGTGAAGTCTTTTGCTGGTCGTCTAGCTAGCCATATATCTAATATATGTGGGAGATTTCAGATTTTAAATCTAGTTTGATGTTCTGATTTTTAACAAAATTAAGTCAAGACGTAAGAAAACAGTAACAATAAAGTTTGAATTAAGTTGATTCGAACATTGCAAACATGTCAATTCCCTTATGCTCTCACAGATGTCAAGCAAGGTTTTTTCTATTCTCACACATATGATTTACCATCATCCAAATATAATGTTTTATAATTTATATGGATAACTTTTATAAAGCAAACTTTGAATGTTGGGAAATACTCAATTGAGGGAGAATTAGCTTTCAAGCTATAATAAACTATGAAGCATCATGGAGTGATCGTGCAAGTTATGGACATTCTGGTTAGGGACAAATTGGTTGTAGAAAAATGAGTTAAATATTTGAATCCAGAAGGAAGATGAAAACAAAAATAGAAAACTTATAAATCTCTCGTATATCAAAACACTTATCGCTTCAGTGTACTATTCGGTATGGATCACTCTTCATTCACCACTCCCTCATACAATAACTGCTTCTAACATGTACAACATAATTAATTATATGAGTCAATATATATATATATATATATATATATATATATGAAGCAAAACCATAACCGAGTGTGAGTGAAACCTTAATTTAATAAATTATTTATATTTATTTTTACAAGATATATCTATTTGAGGGCAAATAAAATTACGAAGGGCAAACATTACAACGTAAATCGCTCATTGTAAAAAATCTTCAAATTTTATATATTATTATTGAGTTCTATTCTAGTTACTGTGTAATTTCTGTTAATATTTTCTGTTTCTATTTATCAAGTGCAGTGTAACACAAAAATACACACAAAAAAACAGGGTACTTTGTTATGACAATTTATCAGTTTTACAGATTTGTTAATATTGACCTAAATGAGGTTTTAAAAGTTATTATAAAATTTTGAATTATAATAATTAAAGATACTGTAATATTTATATGGAGGTAAAATGATCATTTTGGTTTGAAACTGTCGTAATTTCATATAAAAAAAATTAAATAATGATTTTTTTCGAAATTGTTGTAAGTATACTATCTGGATCAAGTCCTAAATTCGAACATGGATTACAGAAAATGAAATAATTTAACCTGTTTTAATTTCTAATTCAAAAAGATTATGTATCTATTCTAAGCTCTCCTTCTCTTCCAAAGAAAAAAAAAGGTCTCCGATTTCTTGGTTACAAAGAACATACAATTATTTATTGAAACGCAAAAAAGAAAAAAAAAAGAAATCGAATGTACTTTGTTGAGCTTTTAAGGTTTTCATTTCGTTTGTAGTGGTCCCAATATATCAAAACACATGTCAAATTGATTGCGGTTTGGACACCAAACTGAAATCTAGGGTTCCTCCATGACGCCAATAATATTTTTCTAACATTAATTTAAAGAAAACGTATAAATGTTCCACAGCATAAGAAGAACCCGGTGAGTGAGCCTCTATTATAGATTACATTAACCCAACCCAATAGCTAATTAGAATTCGGTTTTCTTTGAATTGTTAGATTTTAAAACTGTTTTCCTTATAACCGGATTGAACGTATATATATCTCACATAATCTAGATACTCCCAAAACTTTTGTTTGAATATTTTCATTTAAACATTTACAATAATAAACACGAAATGTATAAGAAGGGTTTAGTAGTTTAGTATTATCGCAGGACCATGTGCAATATAGCAGCTGAATAGGACTTAAATTCAGTTAAGAAGAGAAGAAGTAAATTTCCTTCTAAATTTTAAATATGCATATAGATTGAAGCCTATTATTTTTTTCAGTTTTTACTATATAAAATATTTATTGAATTAAAAAAATTGAACAAAGCCTGCATATGGTTTGATAGGGTCTGAAACTTTAGTAGGTTAAATGTATGTCATCTTTGTATAATAAGACCGTTAGTAAATTACTTGAAAAACCTAGTAAATCGAATTCTTAATTGTTTAATGAAATTAGATAGAAAGATGGGATATTAATTTGCTGCATTGATCGACATGTCCTGAATCTTCAGCCAAAGTTAAGCTGCGGAAGCCTGAGCACCAAAACAGCTCAACATAAATATCTTTTTGTAAAGAAAAAAATTCAGAAAATGCTATATAATCATGGTACTTCACTTCTACACATTTACATTTAAATAGTTTAATTATATAGTATGTTTTCTTCAACTACATGTATACGAATTTTATACATCAGATTGAATACGTCCAATACATCATATCAAGGAGCTGGGCCGAGTTCCGTAGTTTATTTAGACCGGAAACTAAAGCATGTTATTATGATTATTTCATTTTTTTCTTTATCACTAATTTTTAAATTTAAAACCATACTCACTGGATAGTCAAAGCTGAGCTTATGGTCTATTAAAAAAGACATTTGCTTCAAGCCCTCTCCAAAACTATATAAATTTAAGGGCCCCTAATTTTTTAAAGTTAGTCATAGTATAGTAATTAAAATCAATTTCTAATTAGAGCCAACGTACTGATTAGTTTTCAATTACAATCCAGTCTAATATTCTTTTTTTTTATTCAGATAAATTGTGAAAGTTTAATCCATGTTTTTCAACACTAGTTATTTTTTTACCATGATTTTTAGATATCTAAATCTTTGTAAACACTTTTTCAATTTTCTTACATCTTACTTTATTTTTTCACTTTAATTTTCACCCTTATTTCTGCCTAAATTGTTTGTACTTTGAATTTTTTTTCGTTTAAACGAACTGCTACACTTAACATAAATTTATTTTTATCAACGTTTAACATGAATTGAATAACTTAAAAAAGTAACTATGTTCGTGTTTCTTTTCAATATTTTTACATTTAAAATCTTTTTTATCCAAAAAATTATATTAAACCTTAGATTTTTTATATGTTAATTTTTATTCCAATATTTTATAACTAATTTATATAAAAAAACTCAACTTTATAATTTTGCCTTAAATCCCTAAAAGTCTTCACATGGCACTGTGGATAGTGCGTTGATTAGCCAACTGAGCTATCAGCGCTGGATTAGCACATCCATTTTGTAAAGAACTAGGAAATGGAGATCAATGCAACAAGTTATAACATGGCGTGGTTAGAAAGGTGTTTTGATTGGCAATCGAAGTCATTGAAGACCATATGGTAGTGCTCTCTCTATTTTTAGTAAAATATGTTTTTAGTTTTTTTTATATAAATTAAAAATATAGTTATCAATCATCATTTTTCACCAAAAACTTTTCTCCAATCAGCCAAAAAAATCAATAAAATTATTTAGAATTTACAATTTGTTAGCAACAATTAATAAAAATACATAAAAATATAGAAAATCAATGTCTACAAAACAAAACAAAAACCTAACAAATTATACTTCTTCTTTTTTTTTTGTTTAAGAACAAATTAATCTTTAGAAATAGGGAAGTACATTTGAAAGCCGCCATGATACTTTTGTTAAATAATAATGTCACAGATTGTTAAAAAACCATCGCTAGTTTTTTTTTCTGCACCCTATACACACAAAGTTAAAATAAATTACGACTGTTTAACTTTGTCTGATACAGTTGCTGATATAAAAGTTCGCATTTCGTTTATATGTGAAGTAAATGCGGACGAAAAGAATCTTAATATCTCAAACAAACAAAAAAAAAGTTGAACAAAATTATTAATACATTATTAATGGGAGCGATCATCAACAAAGACCCTCGAGTCAATCCAAATAAACGATCTTCATTTCTTTGCAATTACTATCCCGCCACCACCCATCCTAACCTCTAACATTTTCTTCTCTTTCTTCATTCAAAAAAAAACATTTTCTCCTTTTCTTTTTATTAATACTTGTTTTCTTTTCTTTTTATATTAATGCTAGTGTTTCTTTTCTTTTTTGTTGAAAGATTAGTTCTTCGTAACATTACATCACAAAACACATAAAATCGTGTTTGGTTCATCGATTATAAATATTCCCACAGCCAAACAAAATCGTGCTCTCCCTCCGAATTTAAGGCCAAAGCTCAAAGGTGGCCGAGAGAATCCTCTTCTGTACAGACTGAAAGTCCATATATTTTGTTTTTTTTTTATAAAGAAAACTCCAGAAATTAACTCTGTCGATTAAATTTTAGAAGTAAACACAGAAACCAATCTTTTTAAAAAGAATACACACAGAAACCGATCTTGATATATTTAATAAATATTTCTACGACAAAGGTAATATTACTATATTTCTGTCTTGCTTTATTTATTTTTTTTTTTGAGATGTCAGAAGAGAAAATAATAAGAGGACAGAAATCTTAGTTCAGAACCAAACATGGATCACTTTCAAAAGTCCGTTGCTTCAATTTCTGAAGAAATTTGAGTTCGTACGTTTGAACTGCAGAAGCAGTTTGGATTTTAATGCAAGAACTGTAAGGAAAGGGGTGGCATGGAGCTGCATTAATGATCACTCTGAGTTTCTTCCGATCTCTTACTGTTTTTAATTTGACATATTGATATTAGGGATGTGTATAACACGAAGGAAACTATAATTCAGCTAGAGTAAAAGATAATTGACTAACTTTAAACCAAAAATTAACGTATATTCATCGGATGAACGAATAGATGATTTTGAAATTTTGTGAACTGATTTAGTGAAATTAAGTTTTTTAATTACTAAAAATAATTTTAATTTTGAAAATAGTAAATTCCATTCATGTTTGACAGTTACTTTTGTTCAAAAAAATACCTATTTATCTTTATAGTTTGAATAATAGATCTAGTATTCATTATTGAGCTCTACAATATGTAACTAGAGAAAATTTCTAGTAAGTTAGACTTTGTTATCCATTTTGACATATTTTAAAATAATTTCATTTTTTAACAACTTGAATCTGTTGAAGTCCATCGAAATTTTCCAATTCATCACTTAAATATTTTATTAAATTTCGTTTATTTTTTTTAAATTAGTACTATGCAAAAAAATTCAAAATCTTATACATGTTCTGATCCAATGCAAAAAATAGAATATCCAAAGTCTTAGGATTCAGATCAAAGTTATTTGATTAAAACTAAGATATTCGGATCTATTTATATATATATATATATATATATCTATGTGTGTGTGTTTGTGTATTTTCAAAAATATATGTATAATAGTTTATATGTCATATAAGAATATATAGAAGAATATGTCAAAAAAAAATTAAAAATTAAATTGTTTTAAAAATCCACACAACAAATATGTTTAAATATTAAAAAATTATTTTCAAAATTTAATAACATTTCCTATTTATTTATTTTAAAAAATCAGTTTATTATTATTTCAAATATATTTTTATAAATAATATTTTATTTATTGGCCATTTTAAATGGATCCAAATACCCACGAATATTAGCCGTTTCAGATTAGGAGAATGGTTTCTCGAACTCTTATGTGCTCCATATAAAACCGATTTTTGCACCTGGATGATGTGACAAATGGATCGGGTTAGAAACTTACAACTTTAAGATGGTGCAATTAATTTGTTGGACCTCTGATATAACGAAATATTGAAAACATGTGGAGACGTTGAAAAAATTCATAAGTTTTTTTGGCATAAACCTATTAGTATATAAATAAAGGAAACTATTATGTAAAGGTATAAAATTGTAAGAATAAAGGATACGTCAACATAAACTGGTATATCTCTCCTCCAAACAACATAATATACACAAAGTAAATGTAAATTCACGTGGGACATGGCTAGACGCTCATGATACACTAATCAAATGACTGTTGAAGGTCATATAGGATTTCCAATTTGTTATCGAAGATAGATTTAACGCTAGCAATAGACTAGTAGTGGAGCCGACTACGACATTTTAACGTAACGTTTTTTTTGAGTTTGCAAAGCCCTTTGAGTTTTAGCTGATATTTACATTTTGTCACTAGATACGATTAAGGGAACTAACCCTTTTTTAAAAAACTTATTTTCTTACATGGATCCTATCAGAAAGTAGTACAATCCTAAAACCATGACAAACAAAATTAGATTCAAATCTAATTAAAAAAAAAAGAGTCAAAGTGCTCCTCGGAATCTAAAACAATTGCTAACCTTACTTTTTAAATGCGATTAAAACATACTTTTTGACTGAAGTAGTTAATAATAAAACGAAAATAAAAATAGCGCGTCCTTCGTCTATTTTCTTTTACTCCTGTTTGTGGGATTTAGGCTACTTCTCTAATTCTTTTGCATCTCAAAACAAGAGAAATGGTGCTATTTAAAAGAACGAAAGAAAGAAAAAACGAAAAGTTTTTTTTGTCTTTTCTAAACAGACACATACGGAGTAAATAAATAAAATACAAATTAATACACGCACACACACACATATAGAGAGAGAGGGGTGGTGTATAGAGATAAAGAGTTAGTCACTTAAATGATGTAAAAGAGATGAATATATGTAGAGAGGTTGGGTAGGTGAAGAGAGAGTATAAGAGGGAGAGAAAGAGGTCGTAAACCTTTTGCCCTATTCACATTTTTTAATTTTCTTCCCATTAGCCATTCTGTTCCCTGCCTCTTCTCCTCCTCTTTCTTGACACATCACATCATCATCAACATCAATCATCATCATCATCATATGCATACACATATATCTGTCTTCTTCAGATCGAGTTAAATCAGTTATGGCTTCCTCGAATAGACACTGGCCAAGCATGTTCAAGTCCAAACCTCATCCTCATCATCAATGGCAACACGACATCAACTCTCCTCTCTTGCCTTCTTCTGCTTCCCACCGATCTTCTCCCTTCTCTTCAGGTCCTTCTAATTTCACATATTTAGCAGTTGAAACCTCAAAAAACATTCATATAATATAATTAATGTTGTTTATAGAGAATTCTAATCTGATGAGATGTGATTTGTCAAAGGTTGTGAGGTGGAGAGGAGTCCAGAGCCAAAACCGAGATGGAATCCGAGGCCAGAGCAGATTCGGATACTTGAAGCAATCTTCAACTCAGGGATGGTGAATCCACCGAGAGAGGAGATTCGAAGGATTAGGGCTCAGCTTCAAGAATACGGCCAAGTCGGTGACGCTAACGTTTTCTACTGGTTCCAAAACCGCAAGTCCCGTAGCAAACACAAACTCCGCCTCCTCCACAAACACTCCCTCTCTCAACCGCAAACGCAACCTCAGCCGCAAGCGCAGCCTCTTTCCTCAGCCAATTCTGCCTCATCTTCCTCTTCTTCCTCCTCGTCCTCCTCCAAATCCACAAAACCCCGCAAGAACAAGAACAAGAACAGCACTAATCTATCTTTGGGTGGTAGTCAAATGATGGGGATGTTTCCATCAGAAGCGGCGTTTCTCTTCCCGGTGTCCACCGTCGGAGGGTTTGAAGGTATCACCGTCTCATCCCAATTAGGGTTTCTCTCCGGTGATATGATCGAGCAACACAAACCGGCTCCTTCAACGGCGGGGCCATGTACCGGACTTCTGCTGAGTGAGATCATGAACGGTAGCGTGAGTTATGGAACTCAACATCATCATCATCAACAACTGAGTGAGAAAGAAGATGAAGAAATGAGGATGAAGATGTTGCAGCAGCCACAGCCTCAGATTTGTTACGCTACTACTAGTCATCAAATCACTTCTTACAACAACAACATCATGCTTCATGTTCCTCCCACTACTTCAACTACTACTACTATTACAACTTCAGATTCTCTTGCTACTGTCCCATCAATTTCGGACCAGCTTCAAGCTCAAGGTAAGTTGATATATAAAGTTATTTCCCTTTTTAAAGAAACTCATTACTTATATATTCTTAGTTTCTACTCAACAGTATAGATACATTAACTGTGTGTCAATAATGGAAGGAACACACTGATCAATAGAAATCTTTTTAAAAAACCTTCGTGTTTATTAGTATGTAAATGATTATTTATTTGGATACCCTCTCTCTCTTTCTTAAGATCATATATAGATTGTTTGAAGTTTATTTTATATAGATGCATAGTGTTATTACATATGGTCATGATACTAACATGAAATAATGGGATAATCATTTATAATGGCTAAATCGAAAGCAGCGGGCGCGAGAATAAGGGTTTTCATCAATGAAATGGAGCTTGAAGTGAGTCCAGGACCGTTCAATGTGAGAGATGCATTCGGAGAAGAGGTTGTTCTCATTAACTCCGCGGGTCAGCCCATTGTTACTGATGAATATGGAGTCGCTCTTCACCCTCTTCAACATGGAGCCTCCTACTACCTGGTTTTGTTTTATCCCTTAGCCTCTTTTTTTTTTATGATAATAATGGGTTTTACTTTCACTTCAGATAGCTAGATACTACTATAGGTTAAATTATAGGAGAAAATTAAATTATAATTAACTAATGGCTATTATAATCTTGGTTTATGGATCTATAATAGTTTATTTTCTTCATTGGGATCTAAAATGGATAAATGCATGCGAGAGACATGTTGTTTGGCTTAGGTCAACAATGTTGACTCAATCTAATTTAATTACACACACACACCTTGCGCTTCTTTAGAGCATTCATTGGTTTTTTCCTTTTTTTGGCCTTCGTGTTTTTTGACTTTTGTAGTATAAATTCTAATACCATATTTCGGAGGATGTGCCTGCATGTGTGTGTATATACAATATTTACTTATGTATGTGATTAATTTCGAGGTCTCAATTTTGCTTTTGCAGATCTAGTCGTGTGGGAGATTTGGGTTCGAAGAAGAAATTAAGACCTGTCTCTTTCTTTCACTATCTCTCGTACGTAGGCTTAAATGTTACAAATCATAAATATTGGTTTCAGTTACCTGTTGTGACGGTGTGATGTATGAGTTTTGGACGATATTCACAAAACTCTCGTTAGATTGTTGACCAATATTTTGTTTTGTGCGTTTCTTTTTAATTTCATAAATCTATATTACTGGTTATATTCTTCATCTAAATCATTTTAAATCAATGGGCTAATATGTGGATGAGTAATATAGAAGCTTCACATTACCCAACGTGAAAGTAAATTAGGTCATGCGTTATGTTTAGCGTTTAGACTGTGATGTAATGTTTACTTGCGGGAAGTGTGGGACTTTGACTTCCTTCCACGTTAGGTGATACACCACCTTTCCCCACTTTAATCCCGGAGATTAAAAACGTTACATTAATGTAATTATTGTACAACATAATATATCTTCAACCCAATAATAGTAACATAGTTACTATTTTTATTTTTTATTTTCCCAATTTTCATTTAAATTGTAAAATCTTGGCAAAAATTAAGTTGGTCTAATAGATGATTTAGCGTTGCTGAAAATTAAAAGGTGTGGAATGATGATAGTGAACAATTAATTGTTTCAATTATACTTAGATATACTATACAACAATGCTTTGAGCTACAGACTAGAATCAAATTTTGGAAAAGAATAAATTTAAATATTTTTGGAATTCTACTAACTAACAATAGTTGGTATTGGCTAACAAAATAAACTCCTCTTTATGCTAAAAGCCACACTAACATTTTACAGTTGCAATTCAGGGTTTTCTTTATCATTTTTTTTTTCTTATGCATATCGCTTTGCACCAGTTTTTTACTTGCGAATACGTCATTTGTATTTCTTCTATATTATTTTACTATATAACATTATTGTTGCTATTTGCACAACGTCAACCTTGGTTGTTTCAACTTTGTGGTCTAATAGTGAAATTATTTAGGTCGTTATGTTCAATTTAACCTTCATATAGCTAGATAACAGGTTAAATCACTTTAACTATTTTTAGTTGTCCATACATAAGATAAGATATAATCTTTAACCAGACGAAAACATAAGATATCATCTGAATAAGATATCATCTGAAAATTTTATAAGAAAACAAATTATTGTGCTTCAAAGGTATACGTAACTTATCAGAGTCAGGAAACAGAGTTTTTGTACAGTCAGTTGATCAGATCCTTTGATTTAAAATTTTAACGCTGAATTCAAGATTCTAATATCTAATTTACTGCCTTTAGCAAAAACAAAATATTTAAATGACTGCATTGTTATGGTAATTATGGAGTATATACGAACACCTACATAATATATTTAAGGGGATTAATTAAGGAGAATGAAACTTAGTAATAAATAGTTGTATTTGAATATAAAGGAGGTAGCTAGGTAGGGGCTTTGTTAGATCAAATCAGAAGTCAAAAACGTGCATAATAAAAATGTAATATCAAATCACACAAATGTTTCTCAATAAAAACATGGTCCTACAGTCCTCCTTTCTACTGTTTGACTGTTTCCTTCATCTTGTCGCTTTGACGTTATCTTTACCCATGCTCATATTATTTTCTTTATTTCCGATTCCAGTCGTATATACTTTACAGCATTTAATTTTCACCCATTTTCTTACTATCAATTTTTATTTTTTGATATTTATCTTACTTTCAAAGCTTAAACTAGAAACTTAAACAATGTCCTCGCATTTTTTATTTATCACCACATTATTATTATTATTATTATTATTATTATTATTATTATTATTATTATTATTATTATTATTATTATTATTATTATTATTATCTATTATCTATTATCAAATTCATCAGAGCTATGCCGTTGCCATATCACATACGCGCAATTTATAATTTACCACAGTGCAACATATTACAATTAACAAAAATCAAATATCGTAGTCTAGTATGTAAGTATGTAACTAATAATAAAGGTTACACAAAATATTACAATATGTTACAATATCTCTACTAGTTTTTTCTGTGTGTCAAACATATCTGTATTTTACTAGTTTTATTAATTAAATCATAGTCAATGCAAATCCAGATATGGCAATATAAGAATAAGTTATAATTAAATTTCGGCATCTAATATTGTTCCATATGGACAAATTGTTGTCATTGTGACATTGTCTATGAGGCCGTGCACACTTAGTTTCCCCGAAATGCCAAAACTAAACACTTGTTTCTTTATAAATAAAACTAAACACTTAACTTATGTAAGTTTAAAACCCCCAAAAAAAAAACGTTGGGGGAAAAACTATGTATAGTAACTTATAAATAGCATAAACGAAACCAAATCTATACTGTTATGTTTAAAAAGGAACGATTGGTCTTTCTCCAAATCAAAGAGGAAAATTACGATCGCAATCTAGAAGTTGTCATGAAATTAATTAAATGGAAATAGAAATCTATGAAGTGACAAGAAAGAGAAAAATAGAAAGCTAAGAAAGAGACAATGAAAAATATAGGTTAAGAAGAGTGTTGACCAGAGGAACTGTGGATTCACCAACAAGTGGGACAAACTTTCTCTTACGTCCAAAACTGACACAACAGTATCTTAACTCTTTCTCCTCATCATGAATCACATTCATATGACACTCACTCCATGTTCACTCTCTCCTCTCTCCCATTTTTGCTTATCATTGTTTTTGTTTTCATAGTCCATGATGTTTAATTGATAAATAATTAAATATACATTAATGATTTAGATCTCTTGTAATGCAAGCCGCAAGAGAGATGTTGCGACTTGCGACTATAACGATGATATCTTAACATTTTTACCGAAAATAAAAAAAGACTATAACGATGATATTGATGAATCTATAAGAATTTTAGATCTCATGTTGTATAGTATCTTGTGTAGCCTCGTAGAGGCGAGAATTTCTTTATGTTTAAACAAATGGTTGTTCTTATAAAATTAGTTTGCAGACTCTTAACATAAACTATAATGTAATAAATACGAGGTGACCTTCATTTGAAGTAATTACTGTTTTTAATAGTATACATTAAAAAAAAAAAGTATACATTTAAACGGTATAATGGGAATTCTGTGAATGAATATGGACAAGGCCAATCCTAAAATGCTAAAATATCTTATTAGTCTGAAAAAAATAGAAATCAAATCGTAAAACCATGTTAAAATATTATTTCACGAACATTAAAGTATCACAAAAAGAAATCATCATCTAATAATTTGCGTTTGTTTCAACAAATTCGTTTATCAAAATTTGATTTAATCAAATTTGCTACTCTATATCTTTTGAAAACAAACAGTATATTTGAGAAACTAGTTAGCTGGATTTATTGAACGATTATATACAAGAGTACTATATAACTAAAGCTTATATTTTGTGTTTTTGATTTTATTTTATTTTATAGGGTAACCATCCCTAACCGTACACGTTTTGTTAACCATACACATTTTATTAATCCATAATGTATATTAGTAGTTTTTTTAAGTAAGTTTCCTTTAATTTTATAGATTTTTTGATATCTAGAATTTTTTTTAACTTATATATATCGTTTAACATTTGTATTAGTGCGACGGTTTCACCTCGTTGGCCTCAAAATCAGTCTTGAATTTTGTTACGATATTATACAATGTGTAGTAAAAGTCACTACGTTACAAAATCTAGTAATTACACTTTTCTTTTTCTTTTGGGGGGGTGGGGAGGGGGGTTCTTTTAACTTCATAAGGGATTTATTAACAAATAAAAAAACAAAAGATAAATAATACTTCCTTCTTACCATATAAAACTTTATAAAGTATTTATTAAATATGTCGCTAGTTCTTTTCTCTTTTAAGGATTTTCATAGTTAAACCCCCTAAGATATATATCTAAAAGAGGCGTGGCTTTCAAAGCATCTAAGAATAAGATACTGTCTGGAATGGTTTTCTCATTTTCATGAATCCATTTTATCCGAAACATAACACGTGCATAGGTGCACTACTATCTGGGAAGGTTGATGTATACCTCGGGGTGGAGGCACGTAATGAACCGATGGAGATCTAACAAGCTGGTCTTCGCTCTCTCTTGTTGGATCGGATCAGGAGAAGTGAGAGTGGATCGATGGCACCACAGAGAGGATAGAGGGCTCTCTGATACAGCGACACTAACCTTTGGGTGGAATCACACACACACAAAGGCAAGCAACTCTTCTCAAGCAAAAACTTCAAAGAAAACGACGTTATTTTATTGATAAGCAAAAAAGTATCGAACTACAAAGCTGCAAGGGGACTTTATAAACAGTCCATCAGCTTGAACCTTCTAGGGTTCGACTCAAATGAAAAGAAAAGACTCAAAAACCACAGGATTTGCAAAAGAAACAAAAGAAATCGGCAAAGAAAACAAGTAAACAGCGAGTTGTCTCATTTGGACACAAATAAGGAAAGTTCTACTTAAATGAAATAAAAGAAAATAAACTCTTAAGCTTTGGCCGAGACTTGATCTCAGGTATCTATAGACTCTCGTGGCTCTTAATCACCACTGAGCTGGTCGTCTGTTCCTGCACAAAACTCATAAACAAGGCTTACCTGTTGTGCACGCAAAAGAGGCCATGGGAAAAGTGAGCCGTTCTTGACGTGTGCTGGGGCGATCTTCAGGTGGTCTTCTGCGGCCTTGGTAGTGTTGATGATGCTTGTTTCAAGTGCATGAATCCTTCCCTTGGCAGCCTCTTCCTCAGCTAGCGTCTCTTGTGCAAGCTCTAGTTGATCGCTATTGGCTAAGTGGTTGATGTTGCTTGTCTTGGACTCTTGAGTGATGATCTCCCTGGGCTTTGTGATGGTCTCGGCTCCTGGACCTGTCAAGAGAGATTTCATACCTGTTTCCTCATAAGGCCGTGGCTGGTTCGGTTAAGTTTGGGCCGCGTCTTCTACTTGTTCCTCCTCGGACGCTTGTATGAAATTTGATACGGCTAAGTTAATCTTTTCATGCAGGCTCCTGATTCTAGATCGAGTCATGGGACCTGGTCGGAATGTGGGAATACTGGAATCCTCATTAGAGTGTTCGATGACCTCATCAAAGGTCTCCTCTGAAGCCTTCCCACACCAAAAGTCCCACTCTCCATGAACCTACCCACAACGGTGCGCCAGAGGTCCATAGAACGACCAAAGTCTTTTTAGCTAATTCCTGACACTTCAATCTCCAAGAAATCATTTAGCAAAAAAAATCTCCAAAAAGCCCTTTTATATTCAGACGGATAAGCCTTCTTCCATGATTCTTGGAGTCAAGGGAGCTCGTCATGTTGTCTGGCTTTCTCGTGATAAGAAGGATTTGAACCACGGATCTTGGACCTTAGGTACACTCGTGGGCAACAAAACACTTAGAATGTTGATATAGACGTAAAAACTAGGTTTCAAGAACCATCTAACTAGACTCCTAGAGGCTCACGATATCGGGTTAACCCGAAACTCAAATTGGATCAAACGAAACTCAAAGCAAATCATGTAACATATATATATATATATATATATATATATATATTAAAAAAAACATCTATAAATTTGTTGAGTTTTTATTTGTTTTTTACACCTCAAATTCTGTATTTTTTGTTTTGCAAATTTTCCCGGTAAAATAAAACATTAAATGTGTTTTGGTATGAACATTAACAACATTACCAAATATAGTGTCACTTTTTATAAGTGACAAAATCAAAAGAAAACTTAAAAAAGCGGAATCTATTATATAAAGACTCAGTTGAGTCTCAGACACATCAGCACTTATTTTTATGATACATCAGCTCATTTATTTGTTATTAAAAAACTAAATTAAAACTAATTATTTTCATAATCATTTTCCCTATAACTTGATTATTTATTATGATGACTTTTTAATTTCAGCTTTTGATGTCTCCTATTCTTAATGATGACGCTTCAAACATTGTTAATATGAAGATTTTTTTTCTACATGTTTCAACGCATATATGAAAGAGAAAAAAAAAAGAAAAAAGTTAAGATAACTCAAAATTTTCTGATAAATCTCCAATCTACAGTTTTAAATTGTATCTTATGCAGGTTTCTATGTAAGAGCCCACAACAATAAACGTTGTCCATAGATCCACAGTTTTAGATTTATTTCTTGGTTACGGTCAGAGACATTAACGATAACACTCAATTGTGTTCGTTTAAAGGAGAAGAAGAATTTTGTTCAAGAATTCTATAAATAGTAAATAGCAAGACGACTTCCAAGCTTGTTGTGATCAAGAACTCTCCTTTTTTTTTTACTTTACTGTTTGAATGTTAATTTACTACATACATTTCTCAATTATGGTGACTATGTACTTATGAAAGATGATTAATTACTCTGAGAATTACTGATAAACTTTTTTTATCTTGCTTATTTGGGTTCTCAAAAGAGAAATTTGCTACTAATTTAAGTTTTGTTACTAAACATCTTTTGACTTTATGATCATAAAAAAAGAAAAAAAAAATTATTATGACTTTTCATATTTTGGTTATTAGGGAATTTATAGGGGTTTGCTTTATGGAGGGAAAAGGATCAATTATATTGGCAAATGGTTAGCGACTTAGCGTTATATTTCCATGTTGATGATGCAATGATCTTCTTAACATGGTTTAAATAAAACACTATAACAAATCATTGAATGCGATACATGCATGGAAATCAAAGTAAACGAGCTTGGAAACAAGCACGGAAAAAAATGGAACATTTGTTTAGGTAAATTAAAGATAATTAACACGCACTGAATTTAGTAAACTTGAGTAAGCTTTACAAAAAAGTAAAAATTCGCTAATGGTTTGTTCTAGGTTGAATTTTATTCACATAACAGAAAAAGAAGTCTCTACCATAAGATGGGTGGTATAATGATCATGTAAGCTACTCTGATTTAAAGAACTATTTGATGCCGCAATTTTTTTTGTGTTTGAATAATCATGAGAAGAATCTTACTACTTTTGATACCAGTAAAAGAAAATATAGATTACATATCTAGATTTGATGGATTCTCATATCAAATTTGTTTATGATGTTCCAAACAAAAGATGATATAGTCTTAAAAGAAGAAATTAACGGTTTTTAGTAAAGGAAAGTTAATTAAGCTTTTTGAAAAAAAAAAGCCAATATAAAAGCCAACAAAAATAAGAATACCTTAAGAAAATATGTAAAAAACTAACCAAAAAAAAATTATCCAAAAAAAACCAATAAAAACGCTAACCAAAACAAGAACACCTTAAGAAATAAATAAAAAACTAATTTTTCCTACATGAATATCCAAAAATAACCAAAAATCTAAATTTAATTTAGGTTTTATGCATTAAATAAATAAGAATTAAAAGAAAACCACGCATTTGCGTGGGTAGTCATCTAGTTTTGTGTAAAATCAATGCCTTAAAAAAGAACCAAGTCAGGAGATCAACTGATCAATAAATAAATACAAAATGGCAAATTGAAATTAGTAAATACTTTCATTGTTGATTTCGGTTTAGCTAGTCAAAATTTTGTTTCTTGTTAGCAAATACATGTTGTTCATATTTAAAAAGACTCATTTTAGAGAAAAATTAAACTAGAAAACCTAAGCAAAGACCATCACACAAAAGAATACTATTCTTTGCGCGAGATTAATCGTGAGATATATATTTAGAGTATCCCAAAATTAATATGACCAGTAAAACAGAGGAGAACCCTTGATTCTCTGAATCCTCTCCGTCTCTTCTCAAATCCAACATTGTAAACATTGGTCTCTTCCCCCATCTAGAAAGCGGTAAAAACAAAAAAAAACAACAAAACCCCATTTGTAGAGATCAGATTCTTCATTGACATCCAAAGTTATTTGAACAGCCAAATAATATATGTTGGATAAAATTGTCCAAGAAGAACGTCATAAAGGCAAACGGGTATCGACTAGACATGGGAACATATAAAGCAGAAGACGATTACGACTACCTCTTCAAGGTTGTCTTAACAGGAGATTCTGGCGTTGGAAAATCGAATCTACTATCCCGATTCACCAAAAATGACTTCAGCCACGACTCACGCTCGACCATTGGCGTCGAGTTCGCCACACGAAGTATCCAAGTCGACGACAAGATTGTCAAAGCTCAAATATGGGATACTGCCGGCCAAGAAAGGTAATCACTTATAAAATGGACATACATAAACCAAACCCCAAATATAAATCCAAATGCTTATTATCTAAATAAATTCGAAATTATTTTACAGCTATATATATAGTCAGATTGAATATGATCTAAAAGCGACACCATTTTACAGTAACTGAACCTAATAAATCAATTTTTGTGTAAAATTTATAGTATTAAAAAAAAGTTGATATTGTATAGTTAAAATTCTTAAGATACTTTTGTGTCATTGAGAAGAAAAATATTCAAAAAACATAAATCATTGTTTCTCAAAAACCAAGCTAAACTTCCAAACCAAAATTTACATCTAACCGAGCTACAATACTAAGTTGGTTTTAGTTTCTTTAAAACCTAAAAAACCAGAACTCGAACAAGCCAAACCAAAACAGGATTGTCCACCCATAATAACAATTTCTAGCCACTTTTTTTGCTGGACTGCTCAAATATGCGTTGCATTTATCTTAGCGAGCATATGCAATCAGGTATCGAGCCATAACGAGCGCTTATTACCGGGGAGCCGTTGGTGCGTTATTGGTGTACGACGTGACACGGCACGTGACATTCGAGAACGTTGAGAGATGGCTAAAGGAGCTAAGGGACCACACGGACGCAAACACTGTGATTATGCTCGTAGGTAACAAAGCTGACCTATGCCACCTTCGAGCCATCTCAATGGAAGAAGTGAAAGCTTTTGCAGAGAGAGAGCACACTTTCTTCATGGAGACTTCGGCACTCGAAGCTTTAAACGTCGAAAACGCTTTCACAGAGGTTCTCACACAGATTTACAGAGTCGTTAGCAAGAAGGCTCTTGATGCTGGAGACGATCCAGCCACTGCTTTGCCTAAAGGGCAGCTGATTAGCGTTGGAAGTAGAGATGATGTTTCAGCCGTTAAGAAATCAGGTTGCTGCTCCACTTAGCATAAATGAGCTTTTCCTTTTCACATTTTTTTGGAAGAATGTCTTTGGATGTAGTGGAAACGTTACGGAAACTTTGATATTGTGTCATTTGAATACAGGATTCACTATTTTAGTTTAGAACCTGTGAATGGGAAGGGTTTGTTATATATTGAAATCACAGGCCCAAAAATTCAGAGTCCGTTTACCGTAAAGCCCATCAGATCATCAAAAAGACCAAGCGTGACCGACTACCTAAAAAAAATATATATGTCCTGCTTTTACCTACTTCACCTTTATAATACCGGTAGATCCCACTCTGAAATTATCACAAGTAAAATTTTAAAGGAGTCAAAAATATGCAAAAGAGAAAACAATAAAGTTGGAGAGAAATATTCCATATTGTATTGGATTAGTTACAAACATAATAGAGGCCGACATTATGATGTTTACGTTAAGTTGGATACGAGGTAGTTCCAGTGGCGGAGCTAGAAAAACAAATTACGGGGTCAATTTTAATCTATAATGTATTCTGAATAAATTTTATAGGGGTTATTTACTTAAATTATTAATATTATATTTATTTTTTACATAAAAATACAAATTTTTATAAAAAAAATTAAATTTTACCTGGATTAATTGCCCCTCTTCACAGCATGTTCCCTCTGCCACTGGGTAGTTCGATGAGATACGCGGATTAATGATAAAATTTAGAACTTACTAATATTATAGGTATAGTCTTCGTATTGACCGAATCAAAAAATTTATATAGAAAAAAAATCTTTTTCCTTTTCGTAACTAATAAAAGTTACTTTTATTTTCTTTACCGTTTAATTTAAAAAATATTTAAATTAATCAGTATAAAAATCATCTATATCATTTTCCATCCAATAACTCAAAATCGTCAGAATTTTGATTTTTCGTGTTGCTATATTGATTATTAACTATAATTTTTATTCTGAAGTTTCGGTATAAAAATGGTGGCCTTTTTACCATTTTTAATCCCTTTGTAATTTAATGTCTACTTAATTTGCAACAAAGTTTTTTGCATGTGTATCATTTCATCTCAAAATATGAATAGATAATTGCGTTTGTAAGATTGTACTTTTCAACGCATATAATTTTTCTTTTAAGCGTCTACATGAAAATGTGTGTTCGTACGTAACACATGGTATTAAAATTACTGGAATGTTTACATTCTTTTAAAAGAACACCAAAAGATGCTTTTTTGGTCCATAATCTTTAATTTGGAACTAAGAAAGCAAAGCATGTAAACCTCCTCTCCATGAAGAGATCTTTTCATTCACTAATACAGCGACATACATTGAGTCGAATTCATACTTTTTTTTTAACATCAGGTCGAACATCATACATTTTTCCCATTACTCTTTTAACCATAACAAATCATATAGAATATCTCGTCTCGTGCAGTTAGGGCCGCCCCAATTCTATTTGACGTTCAAAGCAAGAAGAAAATATTTACATAAAAAAATACATGGGGAGCTTCGAACCTGGGTTAGTTTTTTTTTTTTTTTTGGGTAAAAAGATTATAAACTAATTTTCATAAAATTTGCTGCCCCTAATATTTGTACTAAATTTGGCACCCAAAGTTAGGGTTTTAGCCGCTTTACCTTAAGACCGGCTCTGCGTGCAGTTAATAATATCTATTACCAAGACATATATTATGTACCCACAACCACAAGGCCACAATGACTTCATGTATCACAAAAGATGTTTGAGCGAGGGATTGTTTGTCCTCCCCAATTCTTATAGGCTAAGATCCAAGATTTATCATGCACAGACAAGCATATAAGCGAACCCAGGATTGCATGCGGCCAGTTCAGATTTCGAGTAAAAAAAAAATATCATATTGAGTTCCACTTCCACTAGACTCTGCGTGGGCCACAACGTCACTTGACACAAATCCAACGCTCATTTATCCAAGATTACATCATAGCATCTAACACAAGTCTGCAAAATCTCTGGCTGCATCATTAACAAACAAAAATAAAAATTCGTTTGCTCATCTGCCAAAAGTTTAAACCCAGTATGATTGTTTGCCACGAGTTTTCCTTTAATCATATATTGTCACCAATCATCATTTGATGTCTAACTTTATTGTTTTGATAGAGAAACTCTCAAAAGTAAATTGTATCTTGTAAATATAGCTAGTCAATTTACATACGTATTTTGTAAATGTCGGTCGAGAACAAAATACCTAATGAAAATATTGAGTATATTTTGTATATAAATGAAAAACACAGGAAACTTTTGATGAGTTGGCCTAAATGGTATTTCTATGTACGTAGCATTTTTATTTCCTATACTCAGTACCATTAAAGTCAATTTCTTAGTATCGACGGTCAAAAGTTCCATAAATCAGAAATCGTATTCTTCAGAAAAATGTGTTTTCTTTTCGTTGACCAATCGGGATCCATAAAACTTTCAGCCTATGGCAGAACGGATGTACTGGGACATGTCCATTCATTTTTATATCTACGATTTAATTTCGCTATTAGATTTTGTTTGGTATTATCTGTATCTGCTAATGGTCGCACTAATGGCAGGAATTCAATACGATCACATTTCTTTGATTTGTAGATTTGTATATAGTCGATATATTTCATAAATCATAACTAGTTTTTTTCTTACAAGGGACTTCGATATTACTGAAAGGTAGATAAAAATAAGAAAAAATGGTGTTTTTGACTCGTTGAAAAAGTTAATGTTTGAAGCAACAAATTAAGTAATATTTATGATATTATATGGGGTTTATGGTTAATGAATTAAGAAAGCCTTATAATATTATCTCAGTACAATGTTTTTTTACGGCTGATAAAAAATGTTTTAATCTGGAATTTCTTTTATAAATAAATCTTATATATAAAAAAGTTGTTCAACTTTCTCTATATGCTTGACACATCAGCATTGGAGAAATTGACACATGTCACTTAAATTTTAATTAATAAAAATTTAATATTAAATTTTAAGCATTTAAAGAATATGAAAAGTTTGTTTTATTAATTGACTCTTAATTAATATTTATAGTAATGTTAAACAAAAATTTATGTTATAACTAATTAAAAATATTGATAGATATGTATTTAATTTTTATATAACTGTAAATTACTTAATAATATTCAATATATATTTTAAATTATTTTTTTTAAAATTATTTATAATAAAATACTAATAAGTAACAAATGAAATGATGATTCTATTAATTTAACTTTTTTATTAATTGACTATTAGTTAATATTTGTGTAAATGTTAAACAAAATTTTATGTTATAACTAATTAAAAATATTGATGATATTTATTAATTTTAATATAACTCTTAATTTTTAAATAATATTTAATTTTTTAATTTTTTTGAATAAAATATTAACAAGTAAATAAATAACAATTGATGATTATATTAATTTTTAGAAAAAAATAAAAAAATTGAAAAAATTGAAAATAAAAATCTGCACAAATGTGCGGATATTCACCTAGTTTGATATTAAAAACTCTCTGTAATTTCATTTTTGATCTAAAAGCTTACTATCTAAAAGCAAGTTTGGTTTAATGAGACAAATAAAACAAATAAATAGATATTGCATTAAAATTGAAAACGCACCATCTAATTATGAATCAATCTTAGTGCGGTGGGTAGCACTGACACAACTGATTAAAGCTGGGTTTAAAGGCCCGAAATAGTAATCAGTCAAAAAAAAATAAAGTAAAAGTTTCTTCTTAATAAAAATCATTTACTCTCTTAGAAAAAAAAACAAAACCATCACTCAACCTTACTTTCTCTTGAAGCGCGTGCATACACGCGGACATAAATCATTGTATGTTTATTATTTGTGACGTTATAGCAATTAAATTCTTTAAAAAGGGAGGGACGTCTGAAGATAGTGATGTAAAAGCCTAAGGACAGTTTTAGCTCTATGTTGTCAAGTCATTTGTTATTATGTCTCACCTAGTCAATAAATATCTTCTTACGTTTCAAGCCATGGTATTATCAATTTATGGACTCTAATTATAGCATTAGTTCGTGCAAATAGCATTTCACCTCTACATAACCTTTAAACACGGAAGTTCGACTTCACATTTTTTTTTTTATAATCAGCAAACTTTAACTAACAAAGTAAATCTAGTTCTTTTTCTTACTATGACTGTGATATAGTTATTTTAGATTTATATTTTGTATTTGTTAAAGTCTCTGTTCTAAAAATCGGTTTTATAGACATTTAGGTATTCACACCAAACGTAAAAGATCATCAATATATTTTGATTATGAGTAATACAACAAAAAAAAGTACTCGAAAGAAATACTACTTTTTCTCTAGACAATTGATTAATCTGTGTATAACAATACAATTAACATAATAATTTGTTTTTCTTTCAACGATAATTTTGTAATTTGTTATTCGTTTTGAAATTTTTTTGTACAATTAAACATCGTGTTTGACATTTATTCATCATTCTTTCTTTTGTTGCAATGCAAGTGGTTAATTTCCGTTTTTAAAAGAAAATAGGAAAAAAAAAGAAGAAAAAGTAGCTTATTGATAGTTTTATCAATCACAGTCACAAAGAAAAGAAAATATTGGGAGAGGAGGAAATAGAGTTTTGGAGGCCCTCGAATAAATAAAAGACGAACCGAAGCATTGAATGAATGGTGGGGTTAGTTTCTGCAAAATTTGCAGAGAGAAAGAAAGTGAGTTACAAGGAGAACTCTCTCAAGTGTCAAAGAAGGGAGAGTGGAGAGGACGCGCAAGGAAAGAGCGTGGAGAGTCTCGAGACTTTCCAAAAGAAGATAGGAAACAGATGTCGGGGCATTAACCAATTGGGTATTTGGATTTGTAACCCGTTTTGTCCGGGTCCTGCCCCAATCTAAACCCCCTTTGTGTGGCTCTATAGCCTTCTCTATTGCTGTATCTATCGATGTAGACTCTTCTCTCGCGTGTTCACCAAAAATACATTTTTACAAAAAAACAATTTTAAAAAAATTGAACACAAAGAAAGAAAGAAAGAGAAAAAAAGTCCCCCCTGATCCTCGGGTTCTTTGTAATTTATGACACTCGCAATTTAAGACCCTCTTCTCCTTTTTTTCTCCTCTCTGCATCTATTCGTCCTTTGACAGATTTTTTAATTACATTTCTACCCCCTACATGTTGTATTTTAACCTGTACTTTTACAGGTTTAGTTGTCCCTATTCTTTGCTACATTGTAGGCAATATTAATCTACCCAAATACCCAAAAAAACCAAAAAAAACAAATATTTTTTGGAAGTATTTATGAAAAATTTGGGTATTTTTCATGAGAGCTAATTTTTTAGATATGTGTGTTAATTAGATGGACTGTAAATAAAATTCAACCAGAAAAAGATACTACTATCGTCTTTAAAGGTATTAGAGCATGTACATCAAGGGATCAAGAGAGGTTCATGGCACAGTTTTTGAGGTAAAAGATCTTAATATTAAAGAAACAGTATCATCCCGACGAACCTGAAGAGACAGTATCATCCCAAAATGAAGCATCCTGATTGGTTAAAAATTATAATTTTCGAATTAAAAAAAAAACCTAAAACCAAAAAAAATATTATTATATTCTGATGAACCCCTTTCTGGTGAACCTCTTAGGGGTTCACTGATGTACATGCTCTTAATAGATGAGCCAGGTTCTAGAATTAGGTGATCAAACCATTTTTAACATTAAAAACTCCCTAATACGAATGTAATGATATGTTCATTTTTAGCATTTTTTTTGTTTCCGCTTAGTGCTACTGTTTCATTTTAATCATTGTTTTATGAGTTTGTGTGTTTTTGTAGCCTTTTGGGTGTTTTGAATCGTTGCGATGAAAAACTCCATTTGAATGCAAAGAAACAAAATGATAATGCCAAATCATGTAGAAACATCATATAGATCATGTTATATGTTCTTCCCAATTTTAGAAAATTAAACCATTTGGCGGTGATTTCAATTATCATAGGTCTTTTTTGCGCATAAAAGACATACTACAAGAACTAGAAAGAGAATGAGGTGATAACCAAAACACCATCAAATAGTCGATCAAACACTTCAAAACTAGCACATGAATAATGAGATCAACTATTAATACTATGCAGTGGCAGATCTAGAAAAAAAATTAATTGAGGGTATAAATTTATAAATAGAAGAAAAAAAATAGTTGGGGGGCAAAAGTTTTCTTTTACCACTAAACTGAATTTATTTTGATTGAATTAACCTAAATATTTAAGAAAAAAATAAAAAGGAGTAGGGGGCACTTGACCCTATTCTTCTTTTACTACATCCACCTCTGATACTATATGAATATCGACATATGAAAGGGATCGGTGAATTTTTCGCTGATTATTTAGCGATAATATTTAAACCTGATTTTTTTCATTTCAGACAAGTTGATTCTAATTAATTTTATATTAATTTTTTTAATATTTTAAAATTTATAAATTATTTATCTAAATTATTTTTTAAAATAAAGATCCATGTTGTTATTCTCTTTATAAAGATAGTCTCTTAAAATCTGATGAGAAAGTGGAGAAGTTTTTAATCCATCTATATCTCTTAGTTATGTTTTTTGGTCGAAGTCTCTTATTATGTTTGTTTTTTTACTTATCTTTTTGTTTTCGTAAATTCAATTATCTGTTAGTTTAATTGTTGGGTCTTATAGATTATATCAGGATCAAACTTGATGATAATTATGGGCAAATCTTGTAAGATTTTTCAATAGGGTACGTTTTAATAATGGTAGATTATGCTTGATCTTATTTATCTAATATTATTTTTTTGGGTGAAAGGTACGTGTGAAAATATTTGACTCAAATTTAATGAATTTCACTCCTTCGAAAGTTAAGAGTTTAACGTGAATTGAGTCATATGTACAATTACTTGATTTGCAAGATAGATTTTAGTAAAATAAGGTAATGAACATGGTGACTAGCATCATGAAAACTAACTAATCATTGATTAGTAATCTGCTCTAGGATTATGCCAATTAAACCACCTACTGTCAAGATTTTATCTTGTTAATGGTTTCCTATGTTTTACCCATCTTGAATTTGTACGCAATCAAGAATTATTTTGAGTGCATGTGTATTAAGATCTAATATAATTCAAAATGTGGTATGATTAGGTTAGTTCCTTATCTGGGTCGACATATTTATAAGAATTTTTGAAACCTCATCTTACCAAAAGCATATATGATCCCTACCATTTGTTTCTCTTGATATGTCCTACCATTTATGGGACCCTACTTTGTAGATACGCAATAATTTCCCTGTTTTTCTTACGATGGAATTAGGTAAGTTTACTTAGAAATTTGGATTCCCTGTGCATCGACCAATTTACGTCGCCGATTAAAACAGGTTCATGAACAAACTCTTCGTATTTGTTTTCTTATTAATGGAGCTTTGCCTTGATTTTTCTTTTGATGTATTAAAAATTTAGCTCACGAATGTATATGATCAGTGATCACCACTATAAAGATAATATAACGGAATTTACTTCCATTGCAAATTTGGAGCTCATTTTTTAATAATTTGTTAAAAATAATTGATAAAAATACAAAATATATTGTTTGTTTATTTCTTATGTATAACGCATTTAAAAAAAATGTTTAAAAATAATAATTCATAATTAAGAAAGTGACAAATCAATAGAACACAATCCTCATCCTCTTCGATGCCATCAACTTCGTCGTCCTTGTCGTTGTCTCCTTCATTGGCTTTTTTGTTGGTTGTGGTTTCGGTTGCCGTTTATGGTAAATGAGTCTTTATTATCTCGACAAATTCTCTTAGATCTTTTATACGTTTGTAAGTGTTTAAAAGTTTCTTGCTAAAAATCTTTAACTTGTTTTTACCAAAAAAAATCTTTAACTTGTTCTTCGTCGCCTCACTATCTTCATATTATGAGCTAGTCGTCGCTCTAAATTAACAATTACAAAAAGTAGACGCCACATCTTATTGCATTTTTTTTTTCTTCAAAACACATTGGTGTAAACACAACTTTTGACTGAGGGCAAAACAACTTGTGAAATTGTATTGACTTGTAAAAATAATTAGATGAATAAAAACATGTCAAGTACGCCTGGAGTTAATGTATGATTGTTAACACTTCACAACTTCCACTTGCCGTTACTTCATTTGTACACAGTTTTTGATGAAACTCATTGTTGATAATCTAACAACAGTTGTCAATATAAATTCCGTCAAATCTCGTATGCATGTTATGTAGAAGATCGATGGTATATGGAGCGATCCAAAGGATTTTTAATGATGGGTTCATAATAGAGATATAACGTGAAGGTGGGTGCATACTCTGTGTAACTTAACTATAATTGATAAGTACACTATAAAAATATTTATAATGGATGCACTTACGCCCACAAGCATCAACATATATCCACATGCACTTGATACCATGGAGTCGGGTGGTCTGGTTCTCGTGATGCAGCTTCATTATGTGGCTTGCTTTTCATAATCACCTTTCCACAAGAGCGCAACTAGGTACTTAGTGTTTTCATCAGTCGTGGGTCTTTAGTGGAGAAATATATGAGATTTGAGACCATTTATTTTTGCTTGACCTTGCGCCTTTGCTGTCTGGTCTGACTCGCGTATAGCTTAATGCTTGATAATAGATTAATTCTGGATTAGGAAAATACGGTGCAAGCTATCACTTAAACACACATGTAGGCAGTAAAATTAAAATTTGCTTCGTCTTACTTTTTAGACAACGATGTATTCTATCGAAAAGAAAAGAAATTTCGAATACACAAAAATGGTTATAACATTGTGCCGCAGCTTGTTCGGCATATTGATAAAGTCATACACAACCGGATCTCCTCACTCAGTTGCATGACAAATCTGAAACTCCATGAACTCTAAGTGGTTCACAGTTTCCAAAAATTTAAGTTTTGATTGGTAATCTTGTGGAATGGTGGAATGACAGAAAAAAATGAATAGATTAATTTATTTATAAATCGTTTTTCTAAAGAATGTATTTTTCTTTGTATTTTTTTAAGTGAAAACATAATCTTTCTTTGTATTTTTTTTAAGAAAAAATACAGTTTGCATATTTTGTATATTTTTTTCATTCTACAAACTTTTGTTAATTGGCAAAAACTTTATGGAAATATGTTTAAAAATGTAATTCTGCCATTACGCAGATTACCAATCAGAGCCTTAGTTTCTATTTTTGTTTTCAATTGAAACTTAAAAATTTGAAGTTTATTATTGTTCACAAATACACTATTTGTACATAACTTGTTTTTAATACAACCCTTATAAACAAAATTACGAAAGCCTCAAAAAGAAGAAAATATTATACTACAAACAATTATCCTATCGTACTCCATAACCAAGCGAAATATAAATATTCAGAGTATAACGGTAATCCAAATCTACACCACAGACACAAAACACTTGAACCATATATCTTTAATAAATTAATAATATGTATATAATTTAAAACTAATCACTTATGTGCATCAATCCCTAAAAGTATGCCACCACTATTGAATCGTTCTCCACAATAAAAAAAAATAATTCAAACATACGACAAAGAAGAAATATAAGACTTTCGTGTTTTTTTAATGAGAAGTCATTAAAAGAACGTTAGTTAAGTCATTATTCTTGCAGATCTTATTGTATAATGATTAAATACCATAATCTTTGTAACAAACTCACTCGTATAAAGTACATCTGTAATATCCACTACTATTATTACATTATCAATATTGCAAGAAACTGTTGTGTAAATCATAATAAAAAAAAGAGAAAAAGAAAAGAAATCAATCTATCAAAAATCTAATCCATCTAATGTCTCTCTCCACGCACAAAAGGTCTAAAAGCCACACCACACACATCAGTCACCAGACGTAGCAGAGGGCACTGTGCAGAGCACTCAGTACTGTTCTGTTCTGATCCTCTCTCTCCTCTTCTTAACATTGTAAAATAAAATTAAAAATCAAAACTTTTTTTTGTTTCATTTTCTCTCTCTCTCACAATGAAAATTAAAATCTTGGGTTTTTATGGAAAACTCTTTTTCTACGGCTTTAAGACTCACTCATCACTGTGCTCTCTCTTCTCTTTTCTGAGAGGGTAAAGTTCCAAGTCATGAAGAAACTCCTCTGAAATATATAAATTTTTCCTTTTTATAATATTAAAACTCTTATCTTTATCTCTCTTGATGGGTGGTTTAATCGATCTAAACGTGATGGAGACGGAGGACGAAACGCCGTCTTCGGCTTCTGGGTCGCTCTCTCCATCCTCGTCTTCATCAGCGTCAGCGTCTGCGTCTGCGTTTGCTGTGAGTGGGTCTTCATCGTCTTCAAGCTCGTCTGGTGTTTGTCTGGAGCTGTGGCACGCTTGTGCTGGACCCCTCATCTCTCTCCCGAAAAGAGGAAGCCTTGTGTTGTATTTCCCTCAGGGACATTTGGAACAAGCCCCCGATTTCTCCGCCGCGATTTACGGGCTACCTCCTCACGTGTTCTGTCGTATTCTCGATGTCAAGCTTCACGTATGTCTTTATAAATCTCTTATTTTTTTTCTTTCCCGTTTTAATTATTTATGTTTTCCTCTCAAAAGGTTTTTGTGTGTTTCTGATTCTTCGATTTTTTCTTGGGGGAGAAAAAAAAAGAATTTTTTTTTGTTTGGTGAATCTGAGTTGGGGTTTTCGATACAAGTGTGGAGATTTGAGCCTCCGGGTTATTGAATTGTATTGAGACAGAGGAATTTATGTTTTATTTCTTCTCTTCTGCTCTGAGAAAATCTCGGAGAACGTTTTCGTTTCTTTTTGAGGGAAAATTTCCCTTTTTGCTCCATTTGCATTTCTTCTTGTGGCATTTGTCGACAGTCGGCAAAGAACGTGTGTAATCTCCCATAAGTGTCTGCAATTTTGGTTTTTGATGCTTACGAATTTCTTCTGAAGATTTTAAACTCTCGCATTTGATTTCCTAAAAGTTTCCTCTTTTGCTCCGTTTGTCGTAGCATTCGAGTAAGAATTGAAGCTGTCTTCACTTTTTAGTTTGTTGTTTTACAAATTTGTTCTTGGAAATAAAACATTTTTGGTTTCATTTTCGTAGGCAGAGACAGCTACAGATGAAGTTTATGCTCAAGTCTCTCTTCTTCCTGAGTCCGAGGTGAGTTTTTATCTATAGCTCTAGTATTGGAAAAATAGCAAACATTGCTCGAGCTCAAAGAATTGAGCTGATTGTTACAGGACATTGAGCGGAAGGTGCGTGAGGGAATGATAGATGTTGATGGTGGAGAGGAAGATTATGAGGTGCTTAAGAGGTCAAATACACCTCACATGTTCTGCAAAACCCTCACAGCTTCTGATACAAGCACCCATGGAGGCTTTTCTGTTCCTCGCCGTGCAGCAGAGGATTGCTTCCCTCCTCTGGTACTTACTCTATTTTTTGGTTCATCTATATAACTTATGTACATTGCTCTTTATTTATCTGAAACCATTCAGGGTTTTACATGTTCTTCTGTAAGCTTATAGTGAGAGATTTAACTGCATAATCATTCTGTTATGTAGGACTATAGCCAGCCCCGGCCTTCTCAGGAGCTTCTTGCCAGGGATCTTCATGGCCTGGAGTGGCGATTTCGCCACATTTATCGAGGTAAATCAGTTGCCTTATGTTGCTTTCGCTTGCCTTGAGAAGACAGTAGATGACAAAATTTGTTTTGTTTTGAGTGACTTTTAGGACAACCTAGGAGGCATTTGCTCACTACCGGCTGGAGTGCGTTTGTGAACAAGAAGAAGCTTGTCTCTGGAGATGCTGTACTTTTCCTCAGGTAGTAACAAAACTCTTGACTGTTTTCTCCCTACAAAAATACCTCTTTGGTTTCCTGTTAGAGGATTTGTGATATGGTTTTCTTTGATTCAGAGGAGATGATGGCAAACTGCGACTGGGAGTTAGAAGAGCTTCTCAAATTGAAGGTGCTTCTGCTTTCTCGACTCAGTATAATCAGAACATGAACCACAACAATTTCGCTGAAGTAGCTCATGCCATATCGACCAATAGCGTTTTCAGCATTTACTACAACCCCAAGTAAGCTCCAAAAAACCATAACAGATGTTCGTTTTCGAAACCACAATCGGTATCTCCCGAGGCCTTAGTTGTGTATTGTTCCTGTTGATTGTTTCGTGGGAGTTATTTCAATCCAAGTCTCAGAAGTATATGGTGTTGTTAGTTAAAAGCAATTAATGGCATGTAGTTTGCATATCAACTAGTGTAACTGGAATTACAATTGGTAAAATCTTTTCAGGGCAAGCTGGTCAAACTTCATAATCCCTGCATCCAAGTTCTTGAAGATTGTTGACTATCCATTTTGTATCGGTATGAGGTTTAAAGCGAGGGTTGAGTCTGAAGATGCCTCTGAGAGAAGGTTATAGCTCAAGCTTTAAGAGAACTTGGCAACACTTGAGTTTTGTTTACCCATCTTTGTTAAAAAAAAAAACAATTTCGCCTGTTTTGTCAGATCCCCTGGGATTATAACTGGAATCAGCGACTTGGATCCTATCAGGTGGCCTGGTTCCAAATGGAGATGCCTTTTGGTAAGCTATGAATTGTAATCTTTTAACAAGTCACTAGTTTGGTTTCAGAGGTCGCCTATAAGATTAATTTTTTGTTCTATCCATAAGCTCGCTGCTCATACTGTGTTTTGACATCATATTCAGGTTAGGTGGGACGACATTGAGGCTAATGGGCATCAACAGCGCGTCTCACCATGGGAGATCGAACCGTCTGGCTCAATATCTAATTCAGGCAGCTTCGTAACAACTGGTCCCAAGAGAAGCAGGATTGGCTTTTCCTCCGGAAAGCCTGACATTCCTGTCTCTGGTAATACACATCTACTCGCCAGAACCGCTTATATAATCCTTCCTCGCCTCTTCTTTAACGTTTGAAACATTTGGTTTCTGCTTCTGTTTCAGAGGGGATTCGCGCCACAGACTTTGAGGAATCATTGAGATTCCAGAGGGTCTTGCAAGGTCAAGAAATTTTTCCGGGTTTCATCAACACCTCTTCGGATGGTGGTGCTGGTGCCAGGAGAGGCCGGTTCAAAGGAACGGACTTTGGTGACTCTTATGGGTTCCATAAGGTCTTGCAAGGTCAAGAAACAGTTCCCGCTTACTCAATGACCGATCATCATCGGCAACAGGGGTTAAGCCAGAGGAACATTTGGTGTGGTCCGTTCCAGAACTTTAGTACCCGTATCCTCCCGCCAACTTCAGTCCACGTGTCGTCATCACCCTCTTCCGTCTTGATAACCAACTCTAGCGGTCCAAACGGGCATCTAGAAGATCATCACGGAGGTTCTGGCAGGTGCAGGCTGTTTGGTTTCCCGTTAACCGATGAGACCACGACGGTTGCACCTGCGACGGTTGTCCCGTGTGTTGAAGGGTTAAATGGTCATTCCATGAAAGGTGTTTCTGGTGTTCAAAGCAATCATCTTCATTCGCAGGGAAGGGACATGTATGGCATGAGAGACATGTTGCTAGACATTGCTCTCTAGGGTCCTTTTGGTTTCTGTTCTGTTTGTTTGTTTTCTTGTGGCTCAAGTAAGTTCTTACTAGTTGATTTATTATCATTATGATGATGACTTGCTAACTTTGGGATGTCACAAGTCGATGACTTTTGTAAACTTGGTCGCTTCGTTGCAAGATTGGTTTTTTTATGAGGTTGAAATTACAAAAAAAGTATTCGATCTGATCAAAGTTGCTGCCTTTCTGGCTTGTAGTCTAAGTAATCCAAGAAATCCAAGAACAAACACCAAAACTCGGTTTATTATCCACTTTATTCCGGTTATTTCTGGTTCGAAGTACCAATTTAAACCGGAAGGAGTCCGACAACAACAACATCTCTGTCTCTCTGAGCCTCTCGATTCTAATCCAACCGAACAGAGTCACTAGAGAAGAGACAATGGAAGAGACGACATGGGAAGAGAGATTACAAGCCGTGACTCACATCCTCACAAACCCAACAACGGAACCATCACTTCACTCTCAATTCTTCATCGGAAACCTAATCCCATGTTACAGCTCGTGGGATTACCCTCCGATCCTATGTCAATCACATCTCCGTCGATGGTGGTTCTCTCAATTCCTCAAAAGGGCATCGAGATTGGGGCATCCTGATACATCATGGAGATCGAATTGCCCGTATTTTCAGCCACCGCCGGCGATTATGGCGGCCGGAGTGGAGGAAGGAAAATGGGGGAGAGAGGAGAGGAGAGAGTATGTGAGGAAGAGGCTGAGGAGGAAGAAATTGGTCAGCGAAGTGAATCCTTTGATTACTCTTGTAGCTCCGAATCTGCTTCTGTTTACTCTCTTGTTATGGGATCCTATTCCTGAGTAAATCGATGGATCTTCTCTGTGATTCTGTATAAACTGATCTTTAAGCAATATTTTTTTTTAAAAAAAAATCCATCAAGGTTCGGTTTTTGTGTACATACTTCAAATTTCTTGAACGAGTTGAAATCACTTATGTTTTGTAATGTGGTCATGAACTTGTACTTTGATTGGACAAAAAAATTTAAGAAAATCAAACTAAACTAATACTCCCCGTTTCAAACTAAACAAATAATGTCACAAATAATTTAAGAACTTGTACATTTTTTATACTTATTAAGAAAACTATTAAAAATACTACTTTACCTTTTATTAATGTATTAAATAATTTTTTTCTCTAATTAATACATTAAATTAATAGGGTCAAAACTGAAATATTGTTTAAAATTTTGCATTGAAAATATAAAACGACACTTTTTGTGAAACAAAAATAAAACCTTAAAACGACACTCTTTGTGAAACGAAAGGAGTAGCATTAATGTATAATATGGATGTCACGGATCATAAGACGCAAAAGGAGCTCCGAGTTGGCTTGCATTGCCAAATAGACGGCTCTTGGCATGAGTCGTGGCCTCTTTGTGGGTTCAGATGGATCTTAAATTACCAAAATTACTCAGATTTCTTGGATTAAAAGGTTTTGAGTTGATGCCTCTTGGAAGCACTTTTTTGATATATCATATATAATATGTGTTTTGACAAAGATTTTAATTCGATTGTGTGTAAATTAAAAAAAACTGTACCAAATTTTTGAAAATGTTAAAGGATCACTCAGAGTGGTCTGCTTATCTACGTCTCATTTTGAGAATTAGTTTCCTGGTTTTTTCTATTTCGTTATAATTATGGCAGTGATGACCTCCTCACAAAATGAGAAAGAGTATGACGTTTCCTCTTCTTTCATGTATGAAGTTTGCTCATTTCCTCATCAAAATGAGCAGGAGTTTGATGGATGTATCAATTCTTGTTTTGTTGCGAGGATTAAGTATTGCTTTTTCCTTTTGGGTCGCTTCTTATCATTCATTATCTCTTAAATCCACCGATCTTCATTAGTTAGTTCCAACCGCAAGTCATGCTTTAAATATCACTCCTACTACTTTGACAAATTTAACAAATGTAGATAATCAACCTTATGCTTTTAATTGTTTTATGGTCCGATTCATAACGAGATCTTCGTTTCTTCCCCTATTTCTTTCTATTTAACTAATTTATTTATTTTTCCAAAAAAAAGTTATGGATATGTTTGTTAGTTTTTTTTCGGCAGTTGAGATCTATCTTAATATATTAATTGTCTGAAAGGAAGGAAGAAGTACCAACTCTCCCATACTCACACAGGTCAAATGTTGCTTAAAATATTTAAAGCATTTGTTTATATTGGGTAAAAATTGAAGATTTACGAAAGTATGTTCGCTTATTTATAGAGACCATCACTCAATGTTAACATGAGAGCCAGACCACTAGTTTCTTTCTTTGCTATTTGTTACAGAAAGACCATTTGTTTCTCAAATTTGGTACACATAAATGAAAAAGAAAATTTGACAAACAAACCTTTTCCTATGGACAAAATATAGGGCGGATTATATTTTCTAATACAAGTAAACGACTGATTTATTTGCACTCATGGATTTTGATGTTTTATGATTTTGGATGTGGATGTGCAACTGGAATTTATTTATTTGTTTGTGCTCTTTAATTGTAGTTTACTGGATGTAGACGTGCAACAAATTGTGACCCTAATCATCAAACACAAGCATTCGGTGGCCAGAATAGTTAGTGGCTACCCTCGAAATCTCTTGCCTCCCATTATTACTCGGCCATAGAATTTCCATTTTCACCCGTTTTTTTTTGTCAACTAATTTTCCTTTTATTGTTCATTAAATCAGCTAATTTTCTTCTTCAGACGTGTAGTTACTACCGCATTTTAATTCCACAAAAAAATAAGCAATACGATTTTCAATTTTTCAATGCGTGAAAATAAAGTAACAAACACTAATACTTAAGCTAAACCGAGAGAAAGTACGACGGCTCTGGCTCACACCGTGATCATTACCTTCGGATTAAGCACTTGATACTTTAAAATCTCCATGATTGCGCGCAAAACTGGAAGGACGTAAAAAAGAAAACTACTACAAGATTGCATTGTCGTTTTTACTTTTTAGTACGTTCCCTTGTATACGACAGAACCTGTTTTAATATGTTCATCCCCTAATCATCACATTCTAAAACTATAGTAAACTTCTCATATCATACGCTAATTAATTCCCTCGAAAGCCATCGTAACATTTCCAGATATATTGTTTCAAGAAACTTTTCTCGTATTATTAGTATTTTTATTTCTTTCTGATGTAGATTTTGTATGTTGTTCCCAAGTGAATTATATACATTTTCCTAATATATCACAGTGTTAAATAATCAGCCTAGTCACTAGGCCCTATTGTCTCCAGCCCCATATTCTTTTAAAGCATGGTGATCTTATTCACTATCCATAAGTGTTTTAAGTAACAAACCTACACACACAAAAATATACATATGTTTCATCTCACAATATTAGAAATCAATATTTCATATAATTAACGGTTTTTCTGATAAAATAACCAAATAGGCACAAAAAGTCGAGCTACCTCTTTGAAAAGCATCTCATCCCTATGGAGCCCCAAGCACAACCATCATCACCAATTCACTCCTTATTATTACCCAACCATTTTATATATTAATTAAGGAGTTAATTTTTTTTTTAAAACACCAGCTAATGTACCTTTTCCTATATATAAACACTCCCACTTTCTCTCACAGTTCCACAACACGCACATCACCATGGCTTTTTCCAATAGATCCGGACTCTTTTTCTTCGTCTTAACACTTCTTCTTTTCTCCATTCGAATCAATGCAAGAGACAGCTACTCCTTTGGCAAGTTCCAGAGAGAAAACCCCACAGACAAAAACCCTAACAATCTTGTCCCTATCCAAACCAACGAGAAGAACGGACAAGACAACCAGAACCCTACCTTTATCCCCGAGTCCGAAAACGGGTACGGCTTGTACGGTCACGAGACAACCTACAACAACAATGAAGATCAGTTGAAGAATGATGAGAACGTTAGCTACGACGACTCCTTCTCTACCCCAAGCCTAAGCCAAACCCAAGAATCTTACAAGAAATATTGGGAGAACTATCCTAGGACGACCGAGAGTTACGACGAAAACAACAAGGACACGAGCTACTACGAAAACTCCAATGGTTACGGGAAAGAGAAGAGAGGGAAGGAGGCGTACAAGGGTTATAGAAACAACGTGGAGAGACAAGGGATGAGCGATACGAGGTTCATGGCGAATGGTAATTACTACTTTGACCTTGATGATGATAGAAACCATGGCCGTTTCTACCAGAAGCATCAGTACAACTACAACCCCACCGTGTACAATGAGAAGGACTCGAGCTTCAAGAATCCATACAGTTCCAAAAACATGATGAACCAACAGTCGGAAATGTTTGGGGCAGAGCAAGGAGACTACCAGTTCACTCCATAAGCATGGGCACATGCAGCTATTGTCCTTCCTTCCGAAAACAAACATTAAGCCTTTGCTTATATAGTTTCGAGTGTATTTTTAAAAGTAAGTTATGATGCTTTATTCAGTCAAACTCTAAATCGTTTGCATATATATATAATTTGGAAGAATAAAATAAAAAACTTATGGTGCTAAATTTCTAATGTTTGGTTCAATTTTCTTTTTAATTTATATATAGAAAATTAAATTCTACAAATAATCTAAACATAACTTAATATAAGAATAGTATTAAGCTATTAACCAATATCTTTTCAGTTTTTATAATATTCTCATTCATCATCTTTCTCTGTACCTTCTTTGCTTTGCTTTGTTAAGAGACCACCACAGTAGAATGGTAATGGATTGGGCTGTGTCGGCCCAACAAAAAATGTTTGACATACCGAAAAAACCATCAACATATCACTGTAAGAAAAATCGTTTACCATTTGCTTAGCGCCTAGGAGGAGCAAGTAGCTAATTTATGAAATGCTGTGTAGGCCAGTAAAATTGTTTTCTATTAACCCTTTTTTACCTCTAGTCAAAAACTCAAAAGTCAAAGCCCTACTGCACAAAAGAACACTAAATTTTTTTTCTTCCTCTTCCGAAAATCGAAACTCTCAATGTCCGCCGCGAGATCCTTCCTCCGCTCCGGTGCCGGCCGAGCTGCCGCTTCCGCGTTGAGGTCGACAAATCCGGCCCCAGCTTCTGCGCGGTCTTCGTTTAGGATGCCTAAACAGAGCCCTCTCTCTCACCGCGTTTTCAGGTAAAACGCACTGAAACCTTTTCTTCTCCATGCGATTCCGAAACATCGATTAAGCCTAGCTGATTCTGATTCTCCATTTCTGAGAAAATGGAAAAAGATCTCCGGTGGCATTGAGCTGCTGCGTCGAGACGATGCTTCCGTACCACACGGCCACTGCATCTGCTTTGCTCAATTCCATGCTTTCAGTTTCACCCCGCTCCGTTTGGACACTCGGAGGTAATTGTTCTGATACATAACCGTGCTCTTCAATTTGTTGCATTGTTTTGTGTTCTTCCTGTTTATCCATCATATCATTGCAGATCATACATTGAGCACTGTTGATTGGTAGTTCTGTTAGGCTTTCTCTTGTTTTGGTGTCTCCTATGTAATTTCCATCTACTTTCTTAATCTTGCTGCTTGAGTATTTGGTTAGACGAGGAGAATGAATAGTGAATTCACATCCTTATATATGGCATAATTTGACAAATCTTTTAGCCAAGTATCAAATGTCTTGCATACATTGAGAAATCTCGATTTCTTTTTTCCTTTATAGGGAAAGATGATAACTGAAGGAAAATCTACAAGAGTGATGTAAGCTATTTATCATGTGGTTCTTCTTGGAGTTACGTCTTAAAATTACAAAGGGAAAATTTGATGTGCCTATTATCTCTGTAGCGTCCTGAATGCTATCATCTTCTATGAGAAAAAATTATTGATTACAATTGATTTGATTTTTCTTATGATAGTGTTTCACATGGATTGTCATTAGGAACATTCATGAATCCTGGAACACTCTTTACTCCCTCTAATCTCATGCGGTTATGTTCTCTGGATACTGATATGTTCTATTTCCTCAGATTGCAATGATGATGCATGATGAATTTCAAATGGAGAGTGCCGGAATGGATGCAGATGAATAATGAAGTGAAGTTTTTTGTTTGAACTATGTAAAGAATCTTAAGTGACAGTAATCGAGTCATGTTTCTTCTTAGGTCATAAGATCTGCTTTTAACACCTTCACGATTGTCCACTAGGATTAGTTGCCATGTCAGTTCCGGATATAAGTACAAAAACAGACCCAATTCGAGCTTCCGTTTTAGGGGTTCTTTCACATTCAAAATATAGAAACTTGAAGTCGCAATTGGCTATCGTATTTTGATCAATGGCAAGACAAAAATGTAAAGACAATACTCTTTACCAAGTTTTTTTCATTAACCTCTCTGTTCAAGGGACCATACAATAGCAGAGGTTACAAAAAAGCATCCACAACTTAAAGAGTACACACCGAGATAATATATCGTGCACCAAAACCAGAGATCAACATAAATCTACCGGTAGATAAATAGCAAACTTGCAACATCATTCATAAGATAAACATAATTTTCCCGTCCCCTTCTTCATTTGGCTCCAGTACAGACCGCAAAACAAAATTCATTGTGGCGCTTGTAATAAAAACCCTATTAGACATGGCGTTAGATATCATTTACTCATCGACATTGACGAGCTCGTACTCCACAAGGGACAGATTGTTATCCTCTTTAACAGTTATGTCAGCCGGTTCGATGACCTCTATGCGACCCCATTTGTCAACAGCAAGCCTCATTGATCCCTTAAACATATCTATCTTTGCATTCCTCAGATTCACAGTAGTTCCTGGTTTCATCAAGTCCACTGGATCCAGAAGATATAAGAAAAAAAAGCAAGAAAGACTTGAATTAGCACCACCATCACTGTATACTTTGAATAACCAATTGAATACCACTCCTAGAGATTGTCTTTAATCAACAAAATCTCACACTCTAGCAAAGACTTATAAGTAATATTAAAGCGGGTTCCAAGAGAAAAGCCTATAATATCCGACATTTGAGTTCTTAACACAATAGCTGCTACAATGTTACTCGGAATCCTTCAAGAAAATAGAACATTGTTTATGTTTTGATACTAAGATAACGATTTACAAGCATCAAGAATATTTGCCTACGAACAAATTTGGTGCGCCACTAAATTTTGATTCACATTTGCCCATTAGTGATTTATCTGAGATAAAAAGACAAATCCGAGCAGACTGAAATTGCACAAGGATCGTTGAAGGTTTATAGAGGTAATTTCAAAAACAGAAATGTTCAGGAATTCGGAAGAGAAGAATCGGATTATCTCACCTTGGTCGTTGCGAGCGGTAAAGAGGATGCAAGCAGTCTCGTCGCCGACGAGACACTCGGAGATCCGAGCAGGACGGAGATGAGAAGAGGCAGCGCCTGGCTTCTGAGGAACGGAATTCTGATCGACGACTTTAACGGTCAAAGTGTGGCCGCTCGTGCCTGGTGACAACTGATCCACCTTGACGAACACAGGTTTCCTCTTCTCCTGCACGCCCTGCGTCGTCTGCTGTTGTGGCTGATACTGGGTACGCGGCGGATTTCTCCCCTGTCTCCGCGGCGGAGGAGGTCCGTTTCTCTGCCTGGGTCTTTGCTGAGAATTGTCGCTAGAGTTTGACGCCATTGAGACTGAAGAATCGCGAACAAACAAAATCAATGGAGAATCTGCTCTCTGCTTTGGCTGTGAATTTGTCGATCTCTAGAAGAAAGCCCTAGATAACAAGACTTATGAGACTTTTGAGATTCTTTTTCGTGGAATTTACAATTTTTCTTATCTTTTTTCTTGCCAAAAAAAAAAAATCGAAACTGGAGCCATTTGAGGTAGCCACGTCAAAGGAAAAGGGAATACATTTCTTTAGAATCAAATGGGCCCATTTATATGAGCCCGTGTTATGTGGGCTTACATATATTTTTATTGGTATTTTTTTTGTCAACTCATTTTTATCGGTATATTTGTATATTGTAGTGTTTCAGAAAGTACGTTTTCTTTCAAAATACAGACATTTTATTTCTTCCATATATTCCACAAATAATTTCATACGGTATCAATACGAGATTATACTGATTTCTAATTTACGTAATTTCAAAAGTATGCAGTTTATTGACCTCCAAAATTGGAGAGAGCAACTAGAAGTATCTGATAATAATACCCAATAAAAAGTACACATACAAGTTTCATAAAATTCGAGATATGTTTTGCTGAAAGAATGACACACGTAAGCTTCTTGGTCTGTAATTTATTTGGTGACTTTGTAAGCCTGCACAAAACAAAACCCAAAGGAGTGAGAGATTCTTATGTATATAATTAACAAACAAACCCGGAAACATAATACGTTTTTATTACCTTGATCTGTCTGAGCAGATTCTTGGCGCGCTCATCTGTTTTGAAATGATCACGAACAGGCTGCAATATTGGGAAAGGGAGGTAATATGAATTTTGTTGTTGAATCAACGAATTCAAACTTCATAATTGTTTCAGTTTCTTTTTTGCTAAATTCTTCACTAGGGACTCGTGAAGCTTGTAAAATAAGGAAGTTTTACTTACTTGCAAGATCTTATTCAACGCGTTCATCAAGCCTTTCTTCAAATCCCCAGGGTGCAATTCGCCGCTCTCATATTCAGCAGCAATCTCTTCAAAGTTTTTGAATGTCCTAACATTTGCAAGAATTTTCACAGCAAGATTAATTTCACCATCCTAGTGACATGTAATGAGGAAATAGAAGTTACAGCGATCTAAATCGGGTTTAAAATTCAGACACTGAGCAAGCAATTCAGAAAGTTAGAAAAAATAATGGCAAAGACTCACTTGTTACCACCATACTCTTCATTTCGCTCAACTGTGAACTCATCAAACCACGGTAGAACGATGTATCTGATGTATTCAAGGCATGGATTCCCTTGCACAATTTTCGGAGGACAGTAAGCTTTCTTGATCTTCACATTAACTTCAGCCTGATGACAACAAGTCCATTTAAAAACAAGTCAACAACTGTAAAGAGTATTCTTTCCTTTCGTAAACTTTGAAAATTGGCTAAGTTACTTTTACCTCCTCATCTTCCATAAAGATGGCAGATAATGGATCACTTTTGGACATCTTTTCCTGTCCTTGTTGGAGTCCAGGAAGCATATCTGCAAGCAGTTACAGATAAAAGATGATAATCAACGCTAGACCAGGAAATACATGGTGTAACATGAGTCAAATAGAAAAATGTAGGGCATACGGTGCGACAAGATTATTGGTTTGTTTTTCCTCTTTATGTCATCACAGTATTCTCTCGCTAGCACGTTTACTTTTCTTTGATCCATCCCAAGCTGGCAAATATCAGCCTACAGATGAAACAAAAAATGTTTTAAAAGCATTCACAAGCCAGATACACATAATGTAGCATAACACTGAGTACAAATCAACCATTTACATCAACAGAATATGCCAATCATATATGGTATTTTCAACAAAGTACTATGCTATCTACGGAGGTAAAGCTAAATACTCAATTCCAGCTAACTAGCAACAGAATTCAAAGACAGTTTCATGAGGAAGAGAAGCCTTGACTAAAGAAAACTACATCCAAACTACATATGAAAGTACCTCGAGGAAGAAAATATCTGCACATTGCATGCATGGGTAAAGGATCTGGGCAGCACTCAGTTCATCGGTCTCACTACGTCCCATAATCTGCACACACCTGCAAGGACAAGTAACAGACTCATTCAGGTCCCATCATTTCCCTCACATAAACGCAATGGCCCAAGCATGGGGAAGACTAAAAAAGTAACCTTAAGATTCTAGGGAGCTTGTTTTTGCGAGCAATGTCCATCACAAGAGGCCAGTACTTGTCTGCCCTGGCATTAATTTCATCGGACGACCACAAAAACTCAACTTTGTCATTGTTCATCCCAGCAGCCTTCCAAATCTCTTGGAAGTATTCTCCAACCACTTTGATTTTCTTCAAGTCACCACCCATTTTGTTGTTCAACTGAGCAAACCAATCAGCAATCCAAATCTTGACTCGGCAACCAGCTGAAGTCAATTTGTTCACATTGATGACCTTCATCACTCCCTATTAGAAAACAGCAGAACGAAACAGATTCAACAGAAGCTTCTCACAATTTCTAGGACGAGAGGAATCATTGATCGAATAAACTTGAATGAATGTGGGTATCATGGTGGATCAGCAATAATATAGCTCACATGAATCGAAAAGTGCGTATCAGACAAAAGATAACTGACCTGAGCAATGTGCATCCTTCCAGATGGTTCAAACCCGTCGTAGCAAATCGGAGCAGCTTTCTTAGCAAGAAGATTCTTAAGCTCTTCCTCCTGAATGCATTCCTCACCGATGCTCCTAACAATCTGGTATCTCTTCTCCACATCTTCGCTTATCCTGGAACCAATAAGCAGACCAAAATGCAACACTTCAAAACTGTAGAATTTCAAAGATTTAAAATCCACGTCTTTTCTCCATCTTATTTTTTTCCTAAATTGCTTTATACCCGGAATAAAAAAGGGAAAATCCCCATTCTTTCACTACAATATCTATCACTCCTTGAGAAATCAACTCAATCCAATCCATTATAATCGAAGATCGAAATTGATGAGACTTAAAACACAAAAGAAGAAGAAGAAAACTCACTGTAATCCAGCAGAAGAAGAAGATGCCTGAGTTGATGCGATGGAAACAGCCTCCATTTTCGACGACAGAGTTTCGGGGATTTCCGAAGATTGTTCCGCCATGAAAACTAGCCGGCGGCGGAAGAAGGATTATTAGGGTTTTCTTTTCACTGAATCTCAAAGTGCCGGAGGATTTGGTTATATCAGTGACAATGATGGAACTAACGTGCTACTGTATATAGCGTGCCACTACGCTTCACGTTTCCCACGGTTTTGGTTCGGTTCTCTTTTGGTTGAGCCAGTTACGATATATTGACATGGGCCTTATAATTAGGAAAGTTACGTGTGTTTAGGAATTAATATGGGCCTTATAACTATGAAGGCCCATCAAATAAAAGAGTGACATATATTATTGTATCAATGGTGGTCTCGCTAGTTGCTACCAAACGTATTCTCGGGGATCAGGACTCGCGAGACTCGCCTGAGCTTGGTTTCCCGATCAACGCCGCAATAATTCACCACTGTCTCGCCGGAAAACGTGATAAGAGAAGCTTCGAGATGTCTGATTCCGATATGGACATTGACGATGACGAGGTCCAAGTGCAGGTAAAACACACAAGTGCAAGAGAATCTGAATTGCTCGGAAGGCCAATTGAAGCTTCCGATTCCCAGAACGGTTAGTATTTTTGCTTTCTTGGTTTGCTATATTGGGTGTGATTGATTTTCGCTTTCAAGTTCGTGAATTGAAATTGATGGACCAGCTCTTCCCAATTGCAATTGACTCTGTTCTGATGATAGCAGAGAGAATCTGCACGCATTGTTTTTTTGGTCTAGATTTAAAGATAAAATTATGAAATTAATAAAAAGGTTTAGCTCAAATTCTTGTATTATCTGTTTTGTAGAGATTCCTTGTATATCCTGAATTTAACTTTGTCTCATGTAGATTTGAAGAAGCATTCAGCTGAGCAATCAAAGATCATGAAGGGTACAAGCGTTAGCTTCGAAAAATCAACACTTAAAATATCTGGGAACATTGGGAAGAAGCTGGAAGATGAAAAAGGCACAATTTTGTCAAGGTATATCCAAATCTTCCGCTTAAGTTTCCATTGATGCTAAGTAGGTTTGAAGTGTACTGATCGATTCTCGGTTCTTAGATTTCCTGCTCCCGGTATAACGGCGGCGCAAAGCTTTCCGTCAGGGAATGAACCAGAACAAAAACGTGCAGCTCTTGTCTGCAAGTTTTTTGTTAAAGGCTGGTGTAACAAGGGGAACTTCTGCAAGTTTGTTCACGTGAACGAGATTTCGAATCACACGAGTCCACAACAGGTGGCAAGTAATATGGCTGGAAGCAGTGGTATCCAGTCTGTTGAAGGTATGTAGTCCCATAAGAAAGTCATTCTTTTGAGATTGTGATATTAGTGATACTATGTGGAGGCAATTCCAGTCATATATAGGTCGGTGAATACTTCTAGGGGGTTTAACTAAGTGCTCTTCATGAATCACCCAGTAATTAATTTCACTTGTGTTCATTCAGAAAGAAGAATACTTGACGGCAAAGAAGGTGTAAGGGCGCTCAATGGCGTGACCTCTTTGCATACCAGAGGGGATATATCTTTGGTGAATCCCCCGAGTGTTCAGAGAGTTTTCCCGTTCAATAACGAGATGCGATTTATGCCTTCACAACAAAATATGGGAAGAGAGAGTCTACAGAATTGTGGTGCTGATGTCACTGGGAACAGGTCTCTATTTAATAATAACAGCAATTCCTTTGCATTGCGAAGCAGCTTTGTTCAAGAGAATAGATCTTTGATCACTTCCTATAGAAAAACAGACATGGAGTCTTCCGGACCAGCCTGGACAGTTCCATCGTTCAGTTCTGTTCCTATGAATCAGTATGCTTCTACCTTGAGGAATATTGAAAACAGGAATAATATGTATGGATCTGGATCACTTCCAACGCTGCAAGGGACATCTGTTTCATCCGTTAAAGATGCAGAAGAAGGCAACACTACTAGCTATGAGAAGAAAGTTTCTTCAAATGATTGGGAACCTTCTGAACCTTTCAAAGCATCTTTCACAATTCCACCTTATATACTTCCCTCGTCTGATGCCCTCTACGATCCTTTCATAGAGAATCCAGAAGACAGATCTCTTAATGCTCCATCGTCAAGTAAAGGAAAACACGCCCGGAAAAATACCCGCCAGCAGAAAGATGGTGATTCTGCGAGTGATCCGCAAGCACGGGATTGCAATAACGATGATAAAAACAGTTCATGCAGTCAAAATCAATACCAAGAACCTGTGGCGAGGAAGAATTTGGTTGCACATGGAGTAGTGGAAGGGGTGGCTACGTCGGTGGTTGATCAAAATGATGCAACAACACCTAGCAAAGAGATTTCTTCTTCGGCTGCTGTAGAGAATAGAGTGGTTTTAAAAAGAAGCAAACCTGCAGGGCATGAATCTTGGCATAGAAGTGATGGTTCTTCACATCAGAAGATGTTGAAATCAGATGAGATAGATGGTGAAGTGAGGTCGTCAGACGCAGGAACGAAAGTGACGAGACAGTTCCGGACCGCAGTTGTGGAAACCATTAAAGAAATGTTGAAACCATTGTGGCGTGAGGGTCGTCTTACCAAAGATGTGCACAACATGATAGTTAAAAGATCTGCTGAAAAGATAGTCAGCACTGCTGTCCAGTTCCACCAGGTGCCGACTGAGACCGAATCGGTGGAGCAATATCTAAGTATGTCTGCACCCAAAATTGTGAAACTTGTGGAGGTGAGTTTTCTTGCTTACACATTGTTTAAGCAGGTACAAAAGCTTAAGTACAAGTAGGTGTTGCATTAATCTGAGAATTCCTCTTGTTCATTTGCAGGGGTACGTCGAAAAGTACGGTAAACCCTCATAGAGTATCATCAAAGCAAACGCCACTTACATCGGTGGTGGCATGAGCGCAAGTTGATGATATTCTTGTAAATTATGTCATCCTTCTTTTCCTCAGTTAGGACTTTAGCACCTAATTTTTTTTAGAACTCCATTCTTTAACCTCTACCAATAATGGAAGAAGGTTGGAACTGGAGGAATCGTGTATACTATGTAGACCTCTTTAAAACTTGGTTTATGCTTAAAACAGCTTTTCACACTTAGAAAGATAATTGATTATATTTCGTTAATTGTAACTCTTATGGAATAATGTGATAGAGATGAGCTTAGCGCTATATTATAGTTACTAGTCTGTTTGTTTGCTTCGGAAGCAGATGAAGGAGAAAAGAGAAAGAAACGGAATAATGTTGAGGTACGTTCTTGATCATCTTGACTCTGTTTCTTTGTTTGCATACAAATCCAGATTTGTTAGTGATTAGCTTTTATGTTTTTCTACTGCAGCTTCAAACCGCTGAAATTTTTTACTGCTTCAGTTCAGGATCGGATCCTTTAAATCTATAAAACAAGAAGTTGCTTTGATATTTTCTATAACATTATACTAGAACACTTCCCGCTGTTCCTATAATACTTTTCCACGAAAACCATATAGGATACTTATGATTTAAGGGTCCCACTTCATGACTCCTTTGCCCTTATCCATATCTCCATCTCTATCCACATCTCCTGTATCTTCTTCATTTTATATTTCTATTTCCACACTACTCCCTCACTACTTACTCAGGTTGTATACATTTTTAAATTGGACTATGCATTTTAAATGGGCGATTCGCATCCTAATTATGCATGGATAGTGTGTTTATATTCTAAATTGACGCCCTGTAAGTTGCAAACTCGCAAAAACAAACACTTTTTTACATAGAAGCATGTGCTACTATAAAGGCTATTTTTTTACTGGTGAGTAAATGGCTTAGTGTGGAAGTAGTAAGATATACTATATGGATAGAATGAAAACTTGTATGCTATCTGTGTAAATAAACTCTACTTTATGCAAATACTCAAAACTTCCTTTTAATATTATTCCAATCAATTGTCAATTATTTTTATGTATTGGAGATATTTCATGGGTGAAAAAGAAGATATTTTATGAAATAGTTTTAACCTGTGGGTCTATAAAAGATGAAGGAAGTCCTCAAAATAATACATCACACTTGACATCCCTCACTACTAAAATATCAACAAGAGATCAACAAACAAAAAAAAAAAGCAAAGCAGAAAAGAAACAAATAAGGAAGATGTGGGATGAAACTTTTGCTGGACCTAAGCCAGAGCATGGCCTTGGCCGCCTCCGCAATAAGATCACCGCCCATCCCATTGACATCAAAGGTATACATACATATGTCGACGTTGTATACTTGTATTAACTCATGTCTAATACATATATTTATGTTGTGGACCTTCCGTTACGTAGGCTTTTATGTATGTATATATAATATATGATGGTTCCATAATTAATTATGTGAACTTGGAAAAGGTATAAGAGAAGGGAGCAGCAGCAAGGCTGGGCCAGCGGCGGCGGGAAGTCCCGGAACTCCGACGACGCCGGTATCGGCGCGTAAGGATAACGTGTGGAGGAGTGTATTTAATCCAGGAAGTAACACAGCCACTAAAGGAATGGGCACTGATCTCTTCGACAAGCCCTCTCACGCAAACTCTCCTACCGTCTACGACTGGTCCGTACTATAAATTCTTGTTCTTGTCTTGACTTTGTGATCATGATCAGTGTTTCAGATCAGATCTAAAGATCGATGTTTTGACCGTTTGTGATCCGCAGGTTGTACAGCGACGATACTAGGAGCCAGCACCGTTGAACCGCGACGATGGAGTGACATGCCCGGTGATGTTGAAGAAACGATGTCATCCGTTCGCCACGTGCCTGTTTCTTTTTTTGGCTGTATTCGCAACTTTTGTTATTATTTTTTTTTTTCTTCTTGCTAGTTGCCGTTTGATCTCCTCCATCTGGGTTGGTTTTTAACGGTGGCGATGCGTTCTCTTGTCTCTTGTTCTACTATTCACTTATTCAGTAATTAGATTACGATTACTAAACTAATAAATGTTTTGGCCAAAATAATTGAATTCTAGAAAACTCATAAATGCATGTTTTGATTTGACTAAGATATTTTTGTTGTGAAAACTTAGAAACTTTATTAATCACTGGAATGTATATATAAAGTATATAGGGAATTTAAGTTAAGTACAATGCCCTGATGGGCCTAATGGGCCGGTATAAGAGTCCATATATGATATGTGTTATAACACTTCCCCTTGGACGAGTGAACCGGGTCAGCTACTCAATCGGGATTTCGATAATGCGCTGGGGAATGTTGCCTCATTAAAACCTTATCAGAAAAAACTCAATGGGATAAAACCATGGTGAAGAAAAAAGAGTACAACACGCATTACTCCCCCTGATTGTAGCATCACTGCAGATCTCTAAGTCTATACATTCCTATCTGTTTGACGAGCTTCCGGTGTGTTGAAGTAGGCAATGATTTGGTGAAGAGGTCAGCTGAATTCTCACTGGATCGGACCTGCTGAACGCTGAGAGTGCCGTCCTTCTACCAGTCTGAGGTTGAGAAGAACTTCGGTAGAATGTGCTTCGTCCGATCTCCTTTGATATATCCTTCCTTGAGCTGAGCTATGCATGCCGCGTTGTCTTCATACATCACCGTGGGCTGTGTGTCTTCGTCCATACCACAATCTCTGCGGATGTGCTGAGTCATGGAGCGCAGCCAGACGCATTCCCTACTAGCCTCATAAATGGCTAGGATTTCAGCATGGTTTGATGAAGTGGCAGTGAGTGTCTGCTTCATTGATCTCCAAGAGATGGCTGTTCCTCCATGCGTAAAAACGTAGCCAGTTTGAGACTTGGCAGTGTGCGGATCTGATAGATATCCTGCATCGGCGAAGCCGACTAACCCATCTTTATTTTGGTTAGTATAGAAGAGTCCTAAGTCTTGATTACCTCGAAGGTATCTTAGGAGATGTTTTATACCGTTCCAGTGCCTCTGAGTTGGAGATGAACTATATCGAGCGAGGAGGTTCACGGCGAAACATATGTCTGGTCTAGTGTGACTAGCCAGGTACATTAACGCTCCTACAGCACTGAGGTATGGCTTTTCAGGACCAAGGATTTCTTCATCATCCTTTTTGGGACCAAGAGGGTCATCACTTAAGCTTCTAACTACCATTGGGCTGGTCAATGGGTGAGCTTGGTCCATATTAAATCGCTTGAGTACCTTTTCGATATAAGCCGATTGATGCACAAGGATTCCTCCTTTGATGTACTCAAGTTGTAATCCCAAACAGTACTTTGTTTTGCCTAGGTTTTTCATTTCGAATTCTGCTTTTAAGCAGTCGACTGTTTGGGAGATCTCACCAGATGTTCCGAGGATGTTTAGATCATCCACGTATACTGCTATGATTACAAATCCTTTGTTTGAGTACTTCTTGATGAAGATGCATGGACTGATGGGGTCATTTTTGTAGCCTTCTTTGATGAGGTAATCGCTGAGGCGGTTGTACCACATACGCCCACTTTGTTTCAGTCCATACAAAGATTTGTTCAGCCTGATGCAGTATTGATCTCGAGATGCATTTTTGTCTTTTAGTTCAATGCCATCTGGGAGTCTCATATATATTTCGTTGTCCAGGGGCCCATAGAGATATGCGGTTACAACATCCATTAACCGCAGATCAAGATTTTCTCTTATGGCCAGACTTATGAGGAATCGGAATGTTGTTGCATCCACCACTGGAGAATAAGTCTCCTCATAATCGATTCCGGGTCTCTGTGAGAATCCTTGTGCTATAAGCCGTGCTTTGTATCGAACGACTTCACCGAGTTCGTTCCTTTTGCGCACAAAGACCCATTTGTGGCCCACTGGCTTGATGTGTGATGGGGTCCGGATGATCGGACCGAACACGTTTCTGAGTTTGAGACTCTTTAACTCCACGTTTATGGCTTCTTTCCATTTTAGCCAATCTGTTCGATGTGTACACTGTGTTATTGACGTGGGTTCTAGATCCTCTTGCGTGAGCGCAACATCAAATGCTACTTTGTATGCAAAGAGTGCATTTAAGTCGACTTCTTTTCGATTCCATTGTATTCCGGACATATTGTAATTGATGGAGATCTCATTGTTATCTTCTGAACCTGGAGATTCGGCGTCCCGAACTTCCATTGAGGGTTCATTAGATTGAGTCTCAGCCGCGGCTATGTCTGATATTGCAGGAATCCCGGTTTCGGTTATTGCACCTTTCTTTGATTTCCGGGGATTCTTATCTTTGGAACCGAGAGGTCTGCCCCGTTTGAGACGTGGTGCAGACTCTGTAGCAACTTGGGTCTGTCCCGTTGGGACAGCTATTCGTACTGGTGCATTACAAGCTGGGATGTACGATTTGGTTACTTTGGTCGGGTCAGCAAAGGAATCTGGCAATTGATTAGCTAGCTTTTGATAATGAATAATCTTTTGGATCTCTGAATCACATTCTAGAGTCCGTGGATCTTGCCAATTTAATGATGTTTGATTCCATGAAAGATCTTTGACCAGCTTGTTTGTCTCACCACCTAAAGAGGGATATACCGATTCATCGAATTGGCAATCCGCATATCTGGCCTTGAAGAGATCTCCAGTGGTTGGCTCGAGATATCTTATGATGGTGGGAGAGTCAAAACCAACATATATTCCCATCCTTCTTTGAGGTCCCATTTTGGTTCAATGTGGTGGAGCAATGGGTACATATACTGAACACCCAAATGTTTTGAGATGGGAGATGTCTGGCTCATGACCCGAGAGTAGTTGGGATGGGGAATATTTGTGTTCACTAGATGGCTGGATGCGTATGAGTTCAGCAGCATGTAATACTGCATGTCCCCATGCTGAGGCCGGGAGCTTTGATCTCATGAGTAATGGTCGGGCTATCCATTGAATGCGTTTAATGAATGATTCAGCCAATCCATTTTGAGTATGGACATGTGCTACAGGATGTTTCACGGTTACCCCCATGGCCATACAGTAGTCATTAAACGCTTGTGAGGTAAATTCACCAGCATTGTCAAGGCGGATAGACTTTAGTGGGAAGTCAGGGAAATGGGCCCGCAATTTTATGATTTGGGCCAAGAACCTAGCGAAGGCTTGGTTCCGAGAGGACAAGAGACAAACATATGACCAACGGGTCGATGCGTCTATAAGGACCATGAAGTACCGGAATGGTCCGGAAGATGGATGTATAGGTCCACAGATATCGCCCTGGATTCTTTCTAGGAAATGAAGTGTTTGTTTAGAGATTTTAACTGGTGAAGGCCGAGTGATCAATTTGCCTTGAGAACAAGCTGTGCACATGAGGTGGTTAGGATAAGCTCGGTTTTCTTTGAGGGTATGCCCTTGAGAGTTTTGAATTAGTTTACGCATCATATTTGCACCGGGATGACCGAGCCGGTCGTGCCAAATAGTATAATCAGTAAACCGGGCTTTGAGAGTGGTCTTAGCTTCAATCATACTGACTTTAGCATGGTAAAGTCCAGTAGAGAGCGCGGGTATGGTTTCGAGGATTTGTTTATGGCCGTCTACGGTTTTAGTGACTAGGAGGGATTCTTTGTTCCCTTGACCTTGGGTTTCTATGTGGAAACCATTCTGTCTTATATCCTTGAAGCTCAGAAGATTTCTCTTCGAACTAGGAGAATATAGAGCATCTGGTATTTCAAGTTGTGTGCCATTTGATAGCAACACATAGGCATGGCCATATCCTTCGATAAGGTTTGAGGGACCCGCGATGGTGCTAATATTTGCGGTTTGATAGGTTAGGTTTATGAAGTAACTTTTGTTTCTTAAGATAGTGTGGCTGGATCCACTATCTACGACTATGGTTTCCATTTGCTGGTGTGCTTCATTATGAATAGAAGATAGAATTCAGTATTGAGGAATTCAGAAAATGTGATAAATCATAAAGTAAAGCAGTGTCTGAGAATAAAGGCAAATGGAAAAAAAAAAAATGAAACAAATCCCAAAATGAAAAAAATAAAGAACAAAATCAAATTGTATCAGAGTTTCAGATGATTGAATTAATCGAGGAGATCAGCTGTTTCATAGTCCATGGGGTCGGTCTGCTCGTTTGTGGTGTTCTCATCATCAAGGAGGTCGTCACCTTCCAGGTTAGCAGCATCGACTGGCTGAGTCATGTTGGCTTCAGCAGGAGCTTTTCCGTACTTCTGGTATAGATCGCAGTGGATCTTGGGGGTGCGACATTGCTTTGTTGGGTGGTTGAACATCCCACATCTGGTACAAGCAGAGTGATCGGGGTTGGTGTGGCGGGTCGGCTTGGTGATGCCTCGACCACGACCAGGACCATAACTGAGGTTAGGTCGGTTGCCACGACCATGTCCGCGTCCACGTCTTCCACGTCCATGTCCTCGGCCATTACCACGTCCATTACCACGTCCACGGCGGTGATCTGAGGATCTATCGGGTTGAACATGGTAGGACTCTTGACGAGAAGCTGGGACAGGAGTCGATCCCGGGGGCCTCATAGCGCTGTTCCTCATAAGCAGCTGGTTATTCTTCTCAGCGAGGAGAAGACAAGACAACAAGTTTTCGTACAATGTGTGTTTCATTGCACGGTATTGTTGTTGAAGCACAACATTCTCTGTGCTGAATGTGGATAATGTTTTCTCGAGGAGATCATTATCTGTCACATCCTCGCCACAGAGTTTCCGGATGGCAACAATACGAAAGAGTTCGTTGTTAATCATCTACGGATTTGTAGTCCTGGAACCGAAGGTTCTTCCAGTCGAAATCTGCCTGAGGCAACTGGACCATTTTCTGATGGTCATATCGCTTTTTCAGCGCTTGCCACAATTCAAGTGGATTCTCAAGAGTGAGATATTGCTGCTTAAGGCTCGGGGCCAGATGATGGCGTATGTGACATATCGCCTGAGACTGTCCCTTACGGGATGCGGTGTTACCGTCGGTAATACACGCATCGAGTTCTTTCGATGCAAGGAACAAGCGCATGTCTAGGGCCCACTCGAGGTAGTTATCCCCGGAGACGTGAAGGGCCTCGAATTCACATTTCTGAATGTTTGACATCTGAAACATGAGATTGATTTTGTTAGGGATTGTTTTGAGAAAATTTTGAATGCTGATGATGAAACTTTCTATTTTGAGAATATTTCTATTTTAGGAAAGTTTCTAAATTTGGAAAGTTTCTAATTTGGGTAATTTTCTAAATGAGGAAAGTTTCTATGTCGGGAAAATTTCTATATGAGGAAAGTTTTTATATGAGGAAACTTTCTATTAGAGGGAACTTTCTCGGAAATAGTAAATTTTAAAAGGTATGGTTTTAGTTACCCCGAACATGATGTCGGTTTAATAGCTGTGATTTAATCGGTTAAAGCCGAATATAATTTCGGTTAATGAGAACCAGGTTTAGCCGGTTTTAGGCGGTTTAGGAGGAACCCTAGGGGAGCCGAATATGATTAGGGTTTTATCTAGGGTTTTAACGGTTTGGAAAACATATTTTGGATGTGATTTCGAGATCTATAGGATCTGTGGTCGATGGTTTTAATAATTTCACAAGGACAACAAAGAAATCACGTGAAAAGGACTAGGGTTTAAGCATTATGACTTACGATTTTGAAGATTACAAAATCGTGAATCAAGCTTAGGATTTAGGGTTGATTTTCTTAGTTTATTCAATCAAGTGTTTCAAGCAAGAGAATCAACAATCAAATAAGCTGCAACAAGCTTATTAAACATGAAGAAAATCGAATAGGTTTATGCCATAAACATGGCCAAAAACGGTTGTTAGGTTTTTGTAGATTAGGGTTTTATAAAACGAGTTTAAAACCTTTGAACATGCATAAACTTGTAATTTAAACAATCAATCAACAAGTTATCAATCAATCATCAGAGTATCAAACACTTTCAATCAATTAGAGATCGATTTTTTTTTTTTTATAGGGGTTTGAAGTGTTTAAACAACAGGTTCTATGGCTCTCAGTTTTAGAAAATACCTTTTCCACCTTTGGATTTCTGACAGGCTAATGAAACTGGGAGCTAATAGACCTCAGTTAGCCGCTACAAATTCCAAGGATTGATCACCAAAACTGGAGAAGCTGCTGGTTGAAGAAGGAAAAACTCGGATCTGGTTTTTTTTTTTTTTTTTTTTTCTCGGTTGATCGTCGTGTACTGTAAGTGTGCGTGAGGGCGCGTCCGACGTTGGATCGACAAACGGTTTTCACCAGTAGATTCGTTTCGTCGAGGGCTTCGATTTGATATGTAGATCGTCTTCTGGTTCCTCACGGTTTGGAAGATATCCGTCTTTTAAGTTTCGACTTGCTTTTAGGGTTTTGGTGGTGACCGGATTTATTAGGGTTTTTCGCTCAGAGAGTCTTATCGTGCTGATAACGTGTTGTGAAAACTTAGAAACTTTATTAATCACTGGAATGTATATATAGAGTACATAGGGAATCTAGGTTAAGTACAATGCCCTGATAGGCCTAATGGGCCGGTATAAGAGTCCATATATGATATGTGTTATAACAATTTTATATATACTGATAACCAGTTTTAAGATCGTTAACCGATATTTATGATATTTGTTAACATAACTAAAACGTAAAATACGGCTAAATTTAATTTTCAACGATAATGTTTTGGTATTAAAAAAATTGGATTTAATATTAGATCAAAATTTGGTAAAAATTTTACCAATAAGTGAGTTTCACTTAATAAACTCAAATTTATGTAGTAATCTTCTTTTTTTATGAAAAAATTATAGCCTAACATCCTTTAATTGATCAAATTATGGCCACTAAAACCAAATGATCTCAGTCTTAAGATCGTTGTTATTTCTTTATACAAAAAAAAGATCTTTGTTGTCATCTATGAGCAGGTTCTCGAGTTTCAATCCGATAAAAACAATTATGATATGATAAAAATCAACGCATGAGATAACTGTTTTTAGTGGCCATAACTTCTTTCGATTCGCTAATATTGGAAATTTGGAATGACGGACGAATCTAATAAGCTTTTGTTGGGACAAATTTGATCCTTGTTACGTTGACAAATCACAGTACGTGTGGATGTTTATAGTATTTTTTAGATATGATTCTCTGGACTAAACTAGAATCTATAGGCCTAATATAGTTTAAGTTTATAGTATTAGACGTCAAATCCAATTAGATTCGGGAGATCCGATATAATAAGGTGTTAATTGGTTCACCCGTTATTATCCGCAACGTTTGTGGTTGGTAGCGGTTAATGGCATTTTATCACAATCATATAAATCGCTGCAAATCGCTTTGTATCGTTTTATAACGCTGAAATCTAAAATGTGCTTTCCGCCAGCGTTTACGGTTGCGGGCGATAGCGGTTGGATAAAAAAAATAAAAAACAAATAAAATCACGCTAAAAAATAAAATAAAAAATCACGTTAAAAATAATTATAAAACCTTTACCTTACTAATTTTCTCCTATATATATATAAACCCTAACCTCTCACTTTTTCTATCAAGTTCTAATCTCTAATCATGACTTTTATATCAGTTGAAGAAAATTAAAATACAAGCATAAGTGTCATAAAACTTTGGTTTAATTCATTTATATTACTTGTTCAGTTTTAACTTTTAAAGTAAGAAATTATAAATATATATCTTATTAATAACAAAATTAGTTTGATATAATTTTTTTTGTTATTCAAAAAATTACATGATCAAACGAGATGACATGTGCGTTACTTCAACGGACTATCGTGAAAAACAAACTCAAAATAAGTATCTTAGAGTGCACTCCAGAAAGAACGTATTTTGAAAAATACTAATGAACAATTTGGAGTTGATTTGAGTTGGGGTCGTGCAAAAAATCGATTAGATCAATTGAAAAAATTTACATCATGCATAAAACAAATCCAAAAGATCCACGTATTGGAGCAAATTTTTCCTAGTCTATTACATTACTAGACACAATTTTGGGTGATGTTCCCAATAATTGAAATAAAACATATTATTATAAAATTAATTAGTTTTTAAAATAATTATTTAGTGATTGATATTAATCATAATAATAAAGTTTTTCTGTTTTTTCTTTATAATTATATATGATGTTTATTTTACCAATTTTATGTTTAACCGCTAAAACAATCGCTGGTTTGCCAGTCAAATTTGTCCCGCAAATAGACCCGCCTTAAAAAATTTAACCAGTCGTGTAAACCGTTGAATAACGCTCAAAACCGCAATCGTCCGCTTCCGCAAACTCCCGCATCCGCAATCGCAACCGCTGCGTTTAAACCAGTCAAGCCCTAAGTCATCTGTTCTCAGATTTCTTGTATTTGATAGCACATATCACGCTATCAAAAATAAGAAAGTTGGAGACTGAATGGTCACGAGAAGGAAATGTTACATTTTTTATGTACAAGACCTTAATTCGGTGATCTAGAAGGATCGAGATATAAGGAAGATTGGTCCGTATAGGTACTCAGAGAGCGAAGTCATTAACTCCCAGTAGCTCGTTTCCAGTCTCGAGGGATCTGGGCCAGTTATGAATAACCCATTTGGGTGGGAATACTATTTAAATTTCTCTCCAATCGATAATAGAAATATGAATTAGTGTGATTTGATTGCTTATACTCTCACAAACCCGCAAAAACAGCATTTAATGTGTGTTCCTTGAGTGTGTCAGGTGAAAATGACTTTTCACAAGAATCAGAAAAAAAAAACAGAAATTCAGGAAAGAGCCATACCACGTATGAGTTGCCGACTCAGTCTACACGCACCAAGAACGGTTTTATTGCTGGCAGAACATGGCAATGAAAGTTGGTGAGACCATCAGAGATATAACGCCATCACAAGATTCGAGTTCAGTCGAGTCGGATCATGAGCCGATCCACCCGATTCACAATTTATGGGTCAACCTAGTATACTAACTCGGATCAGATCATTCTCTCTAAATACATTACCCTTCCCAACAGGGAGGGGATTCACACTTTTTGCCATTTTAAGTCTTACGATATCTTTCTAGATACTTGTGGTTCTTAAGCTTAGGCATTCTACACGATTTTCACTATCTTTCCTGTCATCTCGCTTAATTTTTCCTCCACGATGTTGTTTAAATCGTAGAGCTCATTCACTCTTATATTTTTTTTTTCTTTTTTCACCGCAAAAAGCTCATTCTCACTCTCAGACTCGAGTAGATCCTACCTATCTCAAAGACTTTCGGGTCTATTTTCTTTCACTAAAATTTTCCGATTATTTTCCACTTTCCAAACAACTATATTGTGGTTTTTGTTGAACTGTTTTCTGACTTGAATGTTGGAATGCCTTCGAAAAATACATTTTATCATGTTTTCCGGATTTTGATGTCATTTTTATTTTGCCGGAGATTTGCCTCTAATAGAAGACTGAAATTTCACAAACAGCTATAATTGTTTTTAATATAGAAATTGTGTATTGTTGAGGCACACTTATACTAGAACTCCCACGAAAAAATTGGAGGTTTCTTACCGGAAAAAGCTCATAAATTTATACACAAATTATATCATCGTGCTAAACCAAATTAAAAAATCATTTCCGAATTTTGAAAACTATTTAGAATTTCTTAACAACTAATTTTCTTTAAAAAAATATTTTAAAAGAAATATAGAGAAAAATACATTTAAATATATTAAAATCTACAATATTAATTTCATTAATATTTTTGTTTGTGAATTTTTTTTATTTCACTAAACCCAATCACCCATATCAAATTTTGAATTTACCCTATACTGTTTCCACTTGATTTTCAAAATCGACAGAAATTAGAAAAGGAAAGAAAAAAACACTGTGCTGAATTCTTTTTCTGCTGGGGAGCGTTGTGGAGAAAGGAAAGGAAGACGGTGATGGGAGAGGGTTTAGGGGTTTACAAGGAATATGTCGCCGGAATGATGGCTGGTCTCGCAACAGTCGCCGTCGGCCACCCTTTCGACACCGTCAAGGTACTCAATTTTCAGTCCCGATTTCGATTGTCCGGTTTATACCAAGTGGGTATATGTGTTTCATATCCCTCTATTCGAGGGAAATATGATTTCATATATCAATTCCTTACTCAGCTGCGGAATTTTGCTCATTTGCTTTGGTCTAATTACGGATGCATTGGTGAGAGAAAGTGTTTCCATACTTGCGCATCGATATACTTAAGTGTTAATTGTTGTTACCTGTTTTTGCTTTTTTTTTTGGCATATAAACATCTCTGCTGCTGCACTTAGTTTTGGGTAAAGGTTAAACAATCTTTAGCAAAGAAATAAGATTCATATTGTCAATAAGGGTACTTGTGATACCGTTGAGACTTAGCTTGGTTTGTTTTTTATGAGCTTTGTAGGCATAAAAATCATTTCTTGTTTTGGTTTTAACCATTTTCGTCAGTTTATCACTGGATTGGTAATGATTGATTCTTGTGGGGGGCGGGTTTTGTCATTTGTGTGTTTCTGTGTCAGGTAAAACTTCAGAAACATAATACAGATGTGCAAGGGCTCAGATACAAAAATGGCCTGCATTGTGCTTCACGGATCCTGCAAACTGAAGGAGTATATTTCCTTGCACTCTTGTTATGTCTCTCTCTTTCACTCTAGCATCCGAAAACAAATTTACTACTTGAAATTTGGGATTTTTTTAGTGTCAATAGAAACTTGGTAGCTCCATCATCGCCCTGATTGGCCAGGTATAAGTTTTTTGCTGATGTGAAAAATCATATTTAGGTCAAAGGACTTTATAGGGGAGCAACATCGTCGTTTTTGGGAATGGCCTTTGAAAGTTCATTAATGTTCGGCATATACTCCCAGGCAAAACTCTTTTTGCGGGTAATATTGCAGGCCGTTTTGATCTTTTTACTGCATTTCAGATATATTTGGTTCTTTTAGATTTCAAAGCTTGCTTCTTTTTTTTTTTAATTGTAAGGGAACTTTGCCAGATGATGGGCCACGACCGGAAATAATAGTTCCATCTGCTATGTTTGGTGGAGCTATTATTAGTTTTGTATTATGTCCAACAGAGCTAGTAAAGGTGAAATCTCCAGAGCACAATTTCTTCTCCACCGATTAATACCTTTGATTGTTTCCATGAAGTATTAGGACATTCATTGTTTTCTCCAGTGTCGAATGCAGATCCAAGGCACGGATTCTTTTGTTCCTAACATTCGTAGATACAACAGTCCTCTTGATTGTGCCGTTCAGACTGTTAAAAATGAAGGGGTGAGAAACTCTCTTTGCTAAAGTATAGTTGCAAACATTAGTTTGATGGGTATATCTTTCAGGTAACAGGTATTTTTCGCGGTGGTTCAGCAACATTATTAAGAGAATGTGTTGGAAATGCTGTCTTTTTTACTGTCTATGAGCACTTACGGTATCACATCCGCTTGAAATTGGAGAATTCTAAGCTGAAAGATGGTTACTTGGTTGACATGGGGATAGGAGTTTTCACTGGTGGTCTTGGAGGCATGGCTGTAAGAATCTTTCTAGTGTGTTTCATGAGATTCGGTCATGAAAAAATGTTGTTATCTAGTTCAATGAATATGACTACAGTTTCTATGATACAGTGCTGGTCAGCTGTTTTACCTTTTGATGTAGCAAAAACCATTATCCAGACCTCTCCAGACAAACCTACCGAGACAAATCCTTTGAAAGTGTTGAGATCGGTCTGTCAGCCATCTTGATTGCCTCTTTGAATCAAAACATCGATACAAAGAGTATATAAATAGTGTTTTTGACTTTTAAACCATCTCTGCAGATTCACAAGAGGGCTGGACTCAAGGGATGCTATGCAGGTTTGGGTCCAACCATCGTGAGAGCATTCCCTGCTAATGCAGCAGCAATCGTTGCTTGGGAGTTCTCAATGAAAATGTTGGGAATCAAACGTGACTAGGATTAGTTTTCGACTCTACATTATTTGGTCCAATTTTTGGATCTTAGAAACACTAGGAGCTTGCATCTGCCTCGGAAATTGATGAGCTTTCTTGTAACAGAAATACAGATCTCAAGAATCAAAAGTGTCTCTCAGATTCTTATGATTTTTTATTAGCATTTTAGCTGTGTCTCCTCATTGTTGATTGCAAAACATATACAGATTCCTGGTTTACTTAAAGAACTTGACTTTGAATAACCATTTCGTAAGTCTTACACATAATTTATTCAAGCATTTACTTAGTGTCAATGCATTTGATGATGTCTTAGGTTTAGCAGATAGCTTTGATTGCAGGCAATATGGAGAAACAGAGAGAGACACAGAAGATTACAAGGAGCTAAAAAGAGACTGACAGAAGAGAGCAAGCAAAGCCTATTACATTTAACTTTCAAATCGGGATTTTGAGACCTTTCACCGTTTTTTTATTCAGTTGTGCTTTTACGCCTTCTCTCATTGTGTCCAGCTAAGCGTCTCCTGCAACTCCGCTTGGCTTCATCAAACTCACCGAGCTCGTGAAACCTTGAAACCAAAGTTTTAAAGTCTCATTTATTCCTTTTTCTTGTTTTTGGTTGTCGCAGGAGATGAAGATATTTGATGACAGAAATTTTACCTGCTACATTGTTGGCAGAAACGTTGGTGAAGACCAGAGATCCGAACAAGAGGAGCTTTGGCATGAAACTCGCAGACTTTGTGTCGTTTGTGGTAGTTTTTGGCTCTGCTCATATCCGCAGTACATCTCTCGACCTGACAAACTCCACTGCTACTGCTACTACTTGTAGCTCTACCTTTCTGCTTCTTCTCCGAAGCCTCTTCTTCTTCTTCACAAGTATCCTCATCTTCTTCTTCATCTTCTTCTTCATCTTCCTCGCTCATTTCTCTTAAATTCCTCTTCCCTTCCGCTTTGCTTCTTCTCATACTCATCTGCAAAATTCAACTCTCTCTTTCTCTCTCTCTCACATGAAAGATGGAACAAGAGGAGAAGAAGAAAAGGAAGTGAAAGTAAACATTAGAAGAGAAGTAAAGGACCCCCCAAAACAAAAGTGGGGAAGGATCTTAGGTGCTTATATTGTTGGACCACAAAATTTCACTCTTTTTTCTTCTCTCTTCATGTACTAAGGTAAAAAGTTTATTAGCATGTTCTGTGTAGATACGATCAAGCTTTAGTGCTCAGAAGTGTGCTCTATTATTCCTATGTATCAAAAGCAAAAACAAAAAAAAATATGAAAAAAATGAACTAACATTTCGAGAGTGATTTAAAGAAGTTTTATATTCCACACTCCACAGTATATAAAACTAAACATTTTCTGGTAAATCTATTTTTTGGTCAAACAGTAAAGTATTTATATCTTCTATGCGACTATGCCACACTTTTTTTATCATTAATAATGTATCAAAAGAAAAAAGGAATTGATAAAAAATGAAATATCTTTTCGAGAGTGATTTAAAGAAGTTTATAGTCCACACTCCACGGTATATAAAACTAAACATTTGCTAGTAAAATATTTATCTATTTTTTGGTCAAACAGTAAAGCATGTATATCTTCTATGCCACACTTTTTATCATTAATAATAATTCAATCATCTTTCTGTAGAAATTATTTTTGTTTGTATGTCTATTTTTAAGTTAAATCCATGCATAATTCCGGTTATATATCTTATACAAATAGGTGATTAAGGATATCTAATACATGTGGATAATATGGCAATATTCTAATGTGTTTAATTTGGTTTGAAAGCAAGATTGAACAGCAAACAATTCATTCGGAACTGATCAATCACGGGGGGTGGCTCAATAATTTATTCAACAATTGAATTGTAGAAAAGTTATAATTGAGGAATATGTCCATTGGATAAAACTAGGCATGAATTTTTCGGGAAGGGTAACCTGTTCCGTCTCATATCCGTCTTGAAATACCCAAACTTTTCGGGAAAAAAAAATTGTAATTTCCTATTCGGGTTTGAAAATAATATTTGAATGGGTAAGGGAAAGGGTAGGGACGGGAATGAGATTATCCGAACTTCCCGTTGGGTAATTATATAAAATTAAATTTTAGAGATTTCGTTAATTGAATTTTTTTTATAATAAATAATGATTTTTCCAATTTATTAATAAATAATAATTTTTTTTTAAACAAAAATTAATTTTAATATAATTATCCGAATTATCCAAAAAATTTTCCGTCCCTTTCCCGTTCATTTCCCGATTATATTTTATTTTGGGATTGTATGGGAAGTATGTTTTGATTCCCGAATTTCCCGTTCCCGTCCCATACCTGTAAATTCCCCTCCCATTATTTTGTGAGAATACTTTGGATAATATATTCAGATTCCCGAAATTCACATTCTCATCCCTTACCTGTCAATTCCCGTTCCAAATCCCGAAAAATTCAAACCTAGATAAAACCATGTGGTATGACTATATTATTTTTGTGATCTCTTCCAAACTAACGCAGTTTGACATCCCGAGCTCTTGGTCCAAATACCCGTTGGTCAACCAAATCTACTGATGCTTGGTGTCGTAAAAGATAATATTTGGTTACAAAAAGAAGAAAATTCTATTTTATAGCAAAGGGCCATCACTAAATTAATTTTATAATTTAATTTCTTGTTTGGTGTAGATGATGATAAGGTCGATCAAGCTAGCCTTTTGGGGCCACGAAGCCAGAAGTATGCATAAGAATGGTCCAATCTTGAATGTATTCACTTTTCAATTGTTATAATTCGTAAAATGAAGACATGTTAGAATAATTGAACGATTGAAAAGCATAATCATGGTCTGTGATTAAAAATTTTGCGAGGGCTTTAACACAAAAAAACACAAATTTATCGTTTTTGAATGATTATTGCAGATTTTCAGTTAGCTTTTCTGATGACTCAAACTCAGAGTGTTTGACGACTTGTGATAGAATCATGGAACCGGAGGGAACAAGGGACGAGGAGCGAACCAAGGTTCAGGCCGGAACACAGAACCAAATGGCCGACTTAAGCGAAGTCGAGGTTCAGGACGGGGCGCAAGACCAAGGAGCCGATCTGAACGACGTTCTGGCCATACCAACTGGATCAATGACCAGGTCGCGTACCAAGAAACTCATGGGGGCCATCCAACGAGTTCTCACCGAGCTAAAAAGCCAAGGCCGAGCTGACGACCTAACACCCGCTCACAAAGTCATGACCGTTCTCATGTACTCTGGTCCGAACTGACATGGTTGGGGTGTTGTGTTAATACTCTTTTTTCTTACATTCGGTTTTGTCCCACTGGGTTTTCCGAATGAGGTTTTAACGAGGTTAATGCACACCTATCTCACGATCATGGTTTGATTCGCGGCCAAATATAACGATCAAGGAGTTCAAGAGTCTAGCGAAAGGATGCGAAGGGCCACCCGGAAGTTTGATCGCTATTCAACGTTTTCTTTATTTTCATTTAATGTTCTTTTAATTCTCTGTAAGACCGATGGTCTCCTCTAGCCTCTATATAAAGGCAACAATGTACTTGGATTTTTCATCACTTATCTTTTATAAAATTTCTCTTTGAGTTTTCTCTTTTGTTCTCTAAGAACTTGTCGATATTTTGGTGGTTAGCCATTGATCGATTTCCGGTTTATCAAGTAGTTTCATCCTGCTTGACGCAGCCTTCGATTCCGAAGTAAGAGAGAGAGTTGTAGTCGTATTTGGGGCTTAGGGAATTTTGGAACTTGTCTCACACCCTAACATCCGGTATCACAACCCCCTCAAACATTTTGTCCATCCCCTCGTTTTCAAACCTTTTTTTTTTAAAATTGGGCCTAAGGATTTTCGAGTCTTACTCACACCTTAGTATCTCTTTCACCGAAGCGGTCTAAATCCAAGGATCTATCAACCTCTACCGAGCTAAGTGTGTGACAATTCTAGGACGGTCTTCCATCAACTTGACGTGATCTTCAAAGGAATCGACCATTGGAGAGTTAAGTTACCATGCACAAGATAGCAACACACAAGTGATTGGAGTAGTTTTTTACTAAACAAAATTACGTTTAAACTATAAAGACTAATTAGTCAAGCAAATTGTAGAAATATCCTACGCATAAAGACAAAGTAGAGTCTGAAATAATTTCACATGACATGATCTTATGTCCATATATCCCATTATATGTATACATTAACAAGAGTCTAGATTTGAAGATAAAGACAACCGAAATGGTTATGAAATAGTAACATTTTGCATGTGGAGCCTATGAATTTAATTAAAACAAAAAACTCTTATAACCGATGATAGGAAGAAAAAAAAATTTTCTTAATAAGTTTATATATTTTCTACTTTGTGGAGCCTTAGTTATTACGTTGAAACACTATCGAAAGATGAAAAAAATTGGTCAGAATATTAACGTCAAATTGGGCAATAGACCCGTAAGCTGTCACACTACAGTTCACATTATTGTACTGCCTGTCTATTTCGATTGCATCTTTTTTTCTGTGCAGCATCGCATTCTCCTGCTCTTCTTTTTTTCATATTATTTCCCCATTCAAACTTTTCAATTCGACGCTAATATGTGGACTAAATAGTACACAACTCTCTATTTTTCCCCCATTTTATGTGTAGCTAAAACTTCAAGATACAACCAACTCTTCAAGTCTGGTATCAAAGTTATCTTATATAGTTATAAATTAATCAAGATTACCATGAACTTAACTTGTTTTTGCTACGTTTACAGGTTTGTAAGTAGGTTTTTGTTGACAACGGAAATGCATTAAAGTCCACATTAGTTGGAACTAGGTTCACAAAACATTGGACAGTGTAATAGATTTATAGTATAATAAAGAAATCACGTTTGGAATATGTTTATAAAAATTATGTGCGTTGGAATAGACAATACATAAGAGAAGTGGCAGAGGAACCTTAAGTTAACCACGTGACAGCAACGAGGAACGTTAATTTTAATTTTTGAGTGGGGCCTCTTTTGTGGTACACTCATTTATTTTTGGTCACCTTTTAATTTGCGAAACATACTTTTGAAATCAATGCGAATGGCCTTTTCCAACTCATTGTCCAATTTTAACTCTAAGAAATTAAGTAATTCTTTACCTATGGAATTTTTTTTTCTGTTGTTGCTTACTTATGCTTTAATATATGGGATTGTAGAATGCCGATCTTGAGCGAGAGGACCATAAGTGTTTCAAATTTAATATGCTTATTGATACTTAATTTGCTTACAAAGATTAGTGATCTAGGATGTAGCCGCAACCTTATTCTAGTGGTTTATTTATTACCTTTAATCATTACTAGTACTAGATGAATATTCGCATTAGTTTTTTTTTCCAACTATTTTAAATTTATATGTTTTTATATTTTTCTAAAATAGTATAATCATCATTTGTTATGTGTTAATATATTATTATAAATCAATCAATTTAAAATATAATATTAATAAAAAATTAAGATTTTATACAAAATATCCATCAATATTTTTGATTAATTATAACAAATTTTTTGTTTAATGTTTATATAAATATTATTGAAGAATCAATTAATTAAAAAACTTTTCATTTTCTTTGAATAATTTAAAATTTAATATTAAAATTTATTAATTAATTTTTTTAAAAAAGTATGACACATATTATCCTTATATCGATCGAAACTGATAATGTGACATTTATATTGAGAAATTTGACCTTCTTTTATATATAAATCTATAAGATATGTTTTTGATGTTAGATGGGTTTTTTTTTTTTTTTTCATTCTTGATGTTGATAGGTTTTGCAGAAATTGCAGAAATTTAAATGGGCCATAAGTAAAAGCGAGCGAATGATTTTCTCCTCTTTTTTAGGTTTTGGGTTTGAACAAAGGGCTTTCTAACTTTATGTGCCCATTTCGAACTAAAGAGTGTGCAAGACCAAAAATATAAATTACGAGGGTCCAAACGTGAATAAATAAAAATATAGTGGCCAATTTGTAAGAACGCAGAAGATATAATTTATAACATTTAAACCCATTTTCACTGTTTCAATAAGCTGCTGGATAAGCTTTTTCTTCTCCATTCTCACTTCCTCATCCGACGAAATCCTCCATTTCAATGGCAGCAGCATCAGCACTGTCATCTCTCTCTTCTCTCTCCCTACACAGCAGAACCTCCTCTCGCATCATCTCCTCGAAACCCATCGTCTCGTTCTCCACCTTCCTCAAGCGCTCCTCGACGCACACTCTCGTCAAGGCCTCCTCCTCCTCAGACCAAATCGAGACCTTCTTCTTCGAGGATGAAAACCCGGAGATAACAGCCAACGCCGTCTTCGACCCGCCTTCTGCTCCGGAGGGTTTCATCCCGCCGCCGTATTTCGACGAAGGAGCGGACGAGACGGAGGCTGAGATCGCTACGGCGTACGAGGAGCTGTACGGCCCGGCGTATAGCGGAGAGAGCTTGCTGGGAAAAGACGTTAATGTGATGGATTCGAAGCTCAAGAAGAGTGGGGGAGGTATTGGTAAGCCGAAGAAGGATAAGATCCGTGATGGGTTCGAGGAGAGAGTTGTGCAAGTTAGGAGAGTGACCAAGGTCGTTAAAGGAGGCAAGCAATTGAAATTCAGAGCGATTGTTGTTGTAGGAGACAAACAAGGGAATGTCGGTGTTGGTTGTGCTAAGGCCAAGGAAGTTGTCGCTGCTGTTCAGAAATCCGCCATTGATGCTAGGCGTAACATTGTTCAAGTCCCTATGACTAAGTATCTCACTTTCCCCCACAGGTAAAGTTTTGATTTTTGATTCAGAAAGATTCGGTTTTTGGTTGATCAAATGTCTCTATAGGCAATGAAAACTAAGATTTTGGGGTTTTGTGTTCTGAGCATTGTGGAATTTCGCAATCCATAGTTGTGTTGGATGTGTGTTTATAATGTTTGAGCATTGGTGTTATGGGACTTGTTCCTCAAAATTCTAGTCTTATGAAACTGATATTCGCTTTGTGCACAAAGATTTCGTGAATAAGAAGATCTGTAGGCAAATGAGTTAAGCTTCGGAAGCAATTGTGTGTGTGTATATGTATACGTTTTGGTTAAGTTATAATTTTATTTAGAAGAGTCAGTTTTGGTTGATCAAATGTCTCCATAGGCAACTTGGATTTTAGGATTTTTTGTGCTTAGCATTGTGGATGTTGGATGTGATGGTTTGTAATGTTTGAGCAATTAGTGTTATGGGACTTGTTACTCAGAATTCGAGTCTTATGAAACTGATATTCGTTTTGTGCAAAAACGTTTTGAAGAATCGGTTGGTAAATAAGAAGATCTCTATGCAAATGTGTTGAGCTTTGGAAGCAATTGGGGAGGGTCTTTGTGTGTGTGTGTGTACGCTTTTGGTAATGTTTTAGAGGGTTTTGTTAGGTTTTTAAGCGAGTGGGTTTCTTGTTTATAGATCAGAGGGAGATTACGGAGCAGCCAAGGTGATGCTTAGACCAGCTTCACCAGGTACTGGTGTGATTGCTGGAGGAGCGGTTAGGATCGTGCTAGAGATGGCAGGAGTTGAGAACGCGTTGGGGAAACAGCTCGGAAGCAACAATGCTCTCAACAACGCAAGAGCCACTCTTGCAGCAGTGCAACAGATGAGACAGTTCCGCGATGTTGCTCTTGAGCGTGGTATCCCCATGGAAGAACTCTGGAAGTGAAGAAACAAAACTCATCTCTTCCTTTTTTTTTTAACATTTTCACCCTCTTTTCTTTCTTTCCAATGTCGAAAAGAGATTCTTGTATAATCAAGAGGTGTGCTTGTAATTCATGAGAACAAAAGAAAAATGTTTATTTTGAAAATAGCAATCCTTTCTTCTCCCACAAAAGATCATTCATTCAGAAGAACACACAGGAATTCTTATTACAGACTAGCTATGGGGCTAATAATATGGTTCAAGTCGAAAAAGCTCCCCAAAGAGTGGCATCTTCAGAGTCGGCGACTTGGAAAGTGTAATGCTGAATCTGAAATTGTTTTCTAAACACTTGGAAGAACAGATATACTTGCCTGAGATATGTATGATACCTGACGTGTCTTGGCAACGGCAAAAGCACACACGACAATAAGGTCGAGATGCAGAGACATTAGGAACAACTTCGACTTCGTAATGTGATATGGCGATATACCCTGGTCTCCAGAATGTGAATTCTCCAATCACGCAATCGATATGAAGCGTGGAGCTACAATCTTCACATGTATAGAATCTTGTACTCGGGTTAACTTCTGTCTCGCAAGCCTCGCACCAATATTCCTTACTCGTCTTCTCTCCAAAGCAGACAGAGAGGAAATGTGTGTCGCATTTGTGCTTTACCTTATTAGGCAGAGTGGCGCAGTCAAATCCCAAGGAGAAGTCACAGTCAACGCAAGTCAACACAGTTGATGCAGTCTCATTACAAGCACCACAAAGCTTGGATTCTGGTGAGGTGTAGAACAAACGATGCTGAGGATGACTTTCATGGATAAACGGCTCTCTGATTGAACAACATCGTACATCTATCTCGACATTGCAATCAAGACATACATACTTGAAACCACTGCAGAGACGCTGACACACAGTACAATAGAATAAGTTATAACCATACTCATCAGTTTGACTAGTGTTTGGTCGTAGAGTAAGAGTGTGCTTGTGTAGCTCATGCCTTAACTTCCGGGGAAGCTCAGAGCAGGTCTTGTGAAGAACATAAGCACAACTCGAACATTTGTAATATGGATCTAAGTAGATAGGTAGAGCACAAGCACTGCATTGGACACTCTCATGACAAACAATCCCACCTTCTTCGAGTTTGAGAAAGTGTTCATGACTGAAATGCTTAATCACTTTGTCATGTACCACTTGGAACGGCTCTTCGATATCTTCTTCTTCTTCAGGTATCCCCTCGAGTTCTCTTCTATCCCACACATCATCTCTTGTTGCACATCTCAAATGGATGACATAATCAGGGCATTGTGAGCAGCGGTATCCTCCATACCTCCAATCTAACTCAAGACGACAAACTCCACAAGCGAATTCCCCAGGGCCAATGAAGTAGCTTCGAAAAAGCCTGTGCTTGTGGCGTGTGAGGTAAATCTCACGCGGTAAGAAAACGCAGTCTCTATGGATCATGAAATTGCATTGATGACACAAGTAAGGAGCTCCATGTACGTCTTTACCACAAGCACAAGGGAAAGAGACACGTTTGGCCAACAAGTGAAGCCTATGCTCATGGGCTTTGGGGTAGTCAATGCTTGGAATCTCGTGTTTCCTCGCGCAAGCCGTGTCTAAACTAAAGTTGCAAGTGGAACAGTGATAAACCAAAAGCCGAAGGGTTTCTCCACACAAGCGACAATTTCCATCGCTATAACCAGGTGGTCCGCAGGTACGGAGCTTGAGAGGATGTGAATGTGAAGGGTGGTTGATCTCGGAGTGAGACTCAGCACATTCCTTGTGGACATAGAATTTGCACTGAGGGCAATAATAGCCTTGTGTTTCTCCCTTCTTGATTTCAGAGCAACCAAAGCAATCAAATGGAAACACTGAAGGTTGTAAGAAATGACGGTGAATAGGAAATTTCTTTGGTTTTGAAGCTCCATGACTTGGCTTAAAGATCCGCCAGATGTTAACCATATCAATTGTGAGACAATGGTTAGTTTTTTGATAGTGAGGAGAATGTGAAAGAAGTTTGGCCAGAAACTGCTAGTTTTTGATAATAATGATTTGATATCAATAATTGAGACCATCGGACAAGAGTTATTTAATTTGACCAACGACCCCCGCACTATCTTATAGTATTAAATAGTTTGATATACCTGAGGCTATCTGACAAAAGTTATTTAAATTCATCAACACATGTGCGCTTTTAATGACTTAACTCAAACCTAACATCACTGTAAAAGGCAGATAGAGAATTAGCTAACTAGTGGTGGATCCTGCTAAAATTAATGTAATTAATCTTTCATTTGAAACTGTAACATAGGAGACAATACGGGTCATGTCCACAATATTCAAAGTCTTGAAATACTACTTCAGAAAAGAGTTTTTTCTGCTATTTTTGGGAAAATAAATCCGGCTGATCAAAGTAAAAAAGGGTTTCTGTAAGCGCCAAGTGAGAAAGCCGTTAAACTTTCACTCATCAGGTGGGAAGTCCTCATCAGATGCTTCGTTCTCCAGAAAAGAGCCGAGAGTTTTCCTCAGTATGCTGAAAGTTTTGTCATCCTAAACCCCAGAGAATTCGCAGTTCGTCATATAACAATATTAAAAGAGATAGTATGTATATGAGACTATGAGTATATCTATAAAAGGCTATTCTTTACCCTTTTCTTTTTCTTCAGCGACTCTTCCAATTGAGCAAGCTTTTCTGTGCAGAACCTCTCCTGTTCCGATATCATTGTCTTCTCCTTCTTCCCTACAAGATATTTACAGTTGAAAGTGAGTAAGTGTTGCCAGTTTATATCAATGGTCTCATTATAAAATGGTTGGCTTACTTAGTTGTTCATATCGCATATAGAGCCTTTCCTTGTCCTCCTCAAACTTGGAAATAGTGTCTGTAGAAATACATGTTCAGTTTCAGTAATATCTCACTTAGCTAATGAAATAAAAAACTTTGTGGTATACGTTTTTGACATCCAACACTAACTGACCTTATGAGTAAGAGATGACAAAACTAGAGGGCAGTAGAATGAATACCTTTCAAACTCTGTAGATAATCAGCTTTCTCTTTCATGAATTTGTGGTGAAGTTCCTCAAACTTGGCAGATTCGTCCTTCAAAATATTCTCACACTGAAAATATGGATGAGGTCAGTCAGCTCCTTGCACCTTTCTAATGGCTCAAAAAAGTTATAATATCATCTTGGGATCTTTGTTCAAACCTCCTTTGAACTCTTTGAAAGTGCTTTGCTAAAGTTTTGTCTGCAAATTGTTATTCAAAGACAGATATAATCAGCACGCTTCCATTTATATCTTATCTTGTAAACCAACATCCACAAAGCATGAAAGATCAGACATCCATCCTCAGAACATAGCCTTACCTTTCTTTCTCAAGTTTTGACTTCAACTCGTCGATCTTTGACTTTACCTCAGTGGACACACTGCCAGAAAGATACGCAAGGATTGAAGCAAGATTCAGCTATCAAATTTGCGACACTGATTAAAGCAAGATTCAGCTATCAAATTAGCGACACTGATTAAAGCAAGATTCAGCTATCACACTAACGACACTTAGAGAGCATTAGAACCATGGAGTTTATGTCATCGTCTAGTGGAGAAAACAGATTATGCCCATCAAGAGAAAGAATGCTCACACTCGGATGTTGTTTTTGTCTTCTAGAACAATAAATGAAATAAATCATACCACTAAATCATACCACTAGATACCAAACTCATGATAGAAATCAACCGAATCCTACAGAGTTGATGAACAGAAAACAGAATATCTAAAATGTTCTCTATCTGTGAATCAAAAGAGCTTGATATCTATCAATCAACCATTGGCTTTCTAGTTTAAGAGATACAAGATAATACCACAATCTCTTTCACAACAGATCAACCGATAACAAATGCTAGAAACAAATGATCGAACACCTAACCTTCATCTGGCTATATCTAGCTGATAAAATTTGCTTGCGGTACAAAATCCCGAGAATATCATGTACCAACGATAACAAGTACAAGCAACGATCGTAATTAGCACAATCTGCTCCAATAACGATTAAGATGCATATGATCGCAAAGCGATTCAAAACTCAGGATATCGACATGACTATCTCGATGACAGAAACTTGGGGATTAGTACTATAGTAGATAAAAAATAAGGTCGCGATATCGAACTCTGATTCTTCTAAATACACCATAACCTGAGATGGAACTTGTTACGAAAGAGAGAAATCACCTGGAGATGCTTTCTTCCTTCTTTTTCCGGCCATCCTCGTCCGCTTTCTCTCTGATTTGCTTCAACGCCGACATGATGCCTTTGAGATCGCTGCACGATCCACATGGAAATCATAATCGCGAGTCACAATTTAGCCAAAAAGCCGAAGAAACGAAGAAGAAGACGTAAGAAAGAAGAAAAAACGGACCTAGAAACATCGAGATCCAAATCGTCCTGGAGTTTTGCGTTCGGTGTTTGCTTCTTGAGCGATTGAGGCTCTGGCCGTGTTCTCTTGGTGCTCTTTCTCGTAGACGACATTGCAGATGAAAGACGAGAGAGACGATGAAACGAAATCAAAAGCGCGGCTAGATCTGCTCTCTCTCGTGAAAATTTGAATTGATTTTGAATTTTGAAATTCTGTTTCTTTTTTGGGCTTTGCCTGCTCGGTTATATAGAGGATTTTTTCCGTGGTAGCTGATCAGTGTGACACCGTACTCTCAGTACGTTTTTTTCTTTCTTCAAATAATGGGTATGGCTAACAAATTTACTTTACGAATATTGTCTTCATGCATCAAATTCTCAAGATTATTTTTGGGTGATAAAATCACTGTTACTTTTACCGCTCAATTTATAATTTTCAAAATTATGTTTGGGTAACAAAATCACTGTAAACTGGTTAAGTGAAATATTATATTTTTTGGATAGCCAAACGAGTAAGCATTTCGAATTATGTATGTGAGACTAAAAAAAGATTATGTATGAAAACTTCCCTCAACTCAAATCCATATCTATATCATATGAGATTAGTTGTAGAAATTGAAATCAGTGGACTTCCATTAGACAAAAAAAAAAACTAAAATAAACATACCTAAACAGTCTTGTTTCAGAAATTGATTAGTATTGACGAAAAAAGAGTTTAATGTAAAGAAGTATACATTAAAATATCGACAAACTGTGGTAAAAATCGACTGATTTGGTAGGTCGACTGTTCTTTTTTTTTTGTTCAAATAGGTCGACTGTTCATGTTGGTATATAGAGAGGGTAAAAATGAGTACTGGTCCGATACAGTACAGGTAATTAATCCGAATATCTAAAATCGTCACCCTAAGTTTAATATAGCCATATAGGACTATAGGAGGATAACTTCGGGTAATTGTTCGAATTCGGATAACTTAAAATAGTATACAAACTTTCCAACAAAATATGTGTATGACATGTTGATCTCATGGTTATCTTGGGATCATCAAGGTGTGAACTTCCACCCCTATTTAATGGTGTAGTTTAGCGTGTATCTAGCTCTCGTCGTTCGGATCCGAAAGCTGTTGTGCTTATCGGCTCGAGCTCGTAGGTACGAGCACTGACCCATGCTAAAATGAATACCCATAAGCCACTTGCAACAAGCACAATATGGCCGAATTTGCTTACATTTTTTTTTCTTATTTATCCTTTTTTCTTAATCGCAAAATCTAAATACTCATCACATGTGGTTCGACACCTTAATAGTACATGAGACATTACCGTACATTTGCGAAATTAAGAATTTTATTAGTATTAAATGATCTCTACATAAAATAGCTAGCTCTATCAAGAACCTCCAAACAAATTGCACTTATAATCTGCAAAGGAATTGTATAGCTTACTTGATCAAATTAAACAAAAGGAATTGTATATAGTTTAGGAATTTTGAATCTCACACATGACGTGAAAATAATAATCTTATAATACACAACTAGAACAAGAAACTTTGGACTATATAACATCACTTAAAAAAAAAAACATTTCCGTGATTCAAGAATCACTGAGGAATCGTTTGGCCAATTTTATTAAAATCTAATTAACATCGTTTTTTATATTTTCTTCATCTAAGAATAATTATATAAGCATCGGTTTGCTAGTTTTATTAAACTCTACTAATGGATTGCATCTACATGGAAAATCAAATAAGAAGAAGCGTGCATATTAATTTTAATCTTTCAATGTGTAATGTGTTGAAGCCGCACCAGGCGCATCTTGTTGCCATGCACATGTTATGGACCATATATAAACATGGAACGTGAATGAAAACTCAGCATTAAGATTAATATTAGTATTAATATAATATATCGCAAAATTTTGCATTGAAGCTTAAAAGTAACACTGTGTAGTCAATCAAGAATTTTATTTTAAGTTCATGCATAACTTTTACATCAAATATTTTATAGATTTACCAGTTCAATAAAATATAAAACTATATATCGATTCTTTTATAGCAACTCCCGTAAAATGTACGGACTATAAGAAATCATTACACCTGTATATGACTCAAAGTCTTTTAAATCTCCCTTAAAATTATCGTCAGACTCTCAAATCATTAAATTTGTATATACTTGATGATTCACCCGGACGTGAGTTTAGGGAAAACGTCATACCATGAAAAATACCGGTTATATAATTTGTAAAATATATAAAGAAAATTATTATTTAAAAATAGAATTAACATATCGTAAAAGCCTTAATAAAAAATCGTTTTTATGGAAAAAAAAATTATACAGCAGAAGAGACAAAGCATTATCATTTTTGGGAGTGTCGAAATAATTATCGATGTTTAGCGGATCGTCTAGTTCAGCCTCAGCCACCCAGTTTATAGTAAATGGTCACCAGAATGTTGAAATCGTAAGGGTTGACTTGGTAATTTTGTTATAATAAATCTCGCATTCTTGCTTAAAATATTGAAACCTGATAGGAGATTTAAATCTAAATCTTTAACGAGACATCGGAAACTTCTCGACCACCTCACAAGACGGACACACGTGCTGCTGTGCTAGCTATCACAGTCTACGCATAAACCCTTAAAATGAAAGATATATATAATCACGACATATACAAGATTGTGATAGTTTATTGAGGAGTTCATACAATTTTACATATTGCAACTACAATAGCTCCTTTCAAGTGTGAACGGAACCAAATACATAATGTACGTAACATTTGAAATGACGTTATTAGCACAAAACTCAATTGCTCAAAAATATATGTAAATTTATTGGTTGACAAAAAAAAAGTTATTTACGGGAAATATATTGAAAATTTTGACTTCTAATCTAGCAGTGAAATATTTGGGAAAAGACCACCCTACTGACTTCATATCGAGAACATGTATTCTATAGAATAACATTAATATAAACTACTAAACTACATATATTAGTCATAATGTCAAAGTTACGCTTATGATTTGTAACATTAAAGACATGTATTATTATATAAACATTTCCTATAATTAATTCATTTCATCACAAAATTGAAGCCTGAAATCTCCTATAAATAGGCCCTCTCACATCAACCCAAAACTCACACACAAACAAAAACAATAGACTAAAGATGGGTTTCATTGCTAAGAGTGTTTTGCTAACTCTCTTAGCACTTTGCTGCTTCACTTCCTCTGTTTTGACTACAGCTCTACCTCCTCTCAAATCTCCGATCAAACTACCAACACTCCCACCGGCCAAATCTCCGATCAAGCTACCAACTTTCCCACCGGCCAAAGCTCCGATCAAGCTACCAACTTTCCCACCGGCCAAAGCTCCCATCAAACTACCAACTTACCCACCAGCCAAAGCTCCAATCAAACTACCAACATTCCCACCAACCAAAGCTCCGATCAAGCTACCAACTTTCCCACCAGCCAAAGCTCCGATTAAGCTACCAACATTCCCACCAGCCAAAGCTCCGATCAAGCTGCCAACTTTCCCACCAGCCAAAGCTCCGATCAAGCCTCCGGTTCTCCCACCGCTTTCCCCTCCTAAGTTCATGAGAACTCTAGTGGCTGTGCGGGGTATGGTCTACTGCAAAGCATGCAAATACGCCGGTGTAAACAACCTCCAAGGCGCCAAACCCGTTAAAGGTATTATATTATATCTACGCTAATGATTGATATGAGAAGTCCATAGTATTCTAACCTGTGGTATATATGTGAAAAGTCCACACTTCACTTTCCATACTTACGTTTTAGAGGCATGCATCTATATACATAAATACACATTCTCATTAGCAAATGTTGAAAACCTTTTTTTTGAACTGTACCACGCGCGGGAGATTAGCTTAGGCGGTCAGAAGAGCGGTATAATTCATGTCCCTTCAAGGAAAACAAAAATCGACAAACATGAAAAAAAACTAATAAAGAAAATAAACCAGTTAAAATTTGTTTGATTAATAAATGGTTTTTTCTAACAGAATCCTATTACAAGAACTTGTCATTTCCCCCCTTTATTTTTTCCATATTGTCAACTTTAGCTCAAATATAAATAGAACTTGTTCAAGTCATGTCCTGCCCCCAAGAAAATTTACCCATGACAAATCCAAACAAGTACTATATGAAGTGTTCATACTTCTTGATAGGTTTTTGTTTTTTTGGTTAAAACGAGCTATTGCATTTGATTTCTTTTCTTCCCTATATAATAACAAATCTATACAAATGACAAGTATATTACTTTTATGTTGTTTGTGTTGTTGCCTTGTTGGGGATGCAGGTGCGGTGGTGAGACTTCTGTGCAAGAACAAGAAGAACGTGATATCGGAGACGAAGACGGACAAGAACGGATACTTCTTAATCTACGCCCCCAAGACGGTGACCAACTACGGAATCAAAGGTTGCCGAGCTTACCTAGTTAAGTCGCCAAACTCCAAATGCAGCAAAGTGTCGAAGCTCCACGGTGGATATATGGGCTCCGTTCTAAAGCCGGTCGTGAAACCGGAAAATTCCACGGTCATCGTCAACAAGCTCACGTACGGTCTTTTCAACGTTGGTCCATTCGCATTCGAGCCTGTCTGCCCCAAATGAGATGGTTTTAATACTAGCTAGTAATTAAACTTTGATTATGCGGAAAAAAAAAAACTTTGATTATGCGGATTCAACACAGTTTTAATGATTGTGTTGAATGTATCCAAGTTTGGGTTTCTTTATATTTATGGGCTTTTGTGTTAGTGTGTCTTTCCAATATTTTTTCTTTGAATAAATACGGTAACGTTTACATAATAGCTTGTCTTTTTTTTTCTTCTTAGGGCGTGTTTGCTGTTTTGTCATTTGCATCTAGATGATCCATTTAAATGATTCATTTGGATGAGTCATCTGAATGATGCACATAACAAATGAACAAACAAACATTTAAATAGGAAATTGACAAATGAGCAATGAAAATGAGATTTTACGTTTTTGGCGAGAAAATGAGATTTTACGTTTTAACGGAAAACAAGATTTTATGTTTTCTACGAAAAAATAAAATTTTATGTTTTTTGACGGAAAAACAAAATTTTACATTTTTTGACGAAAAAACGAGAAAAAACGAAATTTTACGTTTTTAACAAAAAAACATGATTTTACGTTTTGACGGGAAAACAAGATTCGTTTTTGAAGGGAAATTAAAATTATAAGTTTTTAACGGGAAAACAAGATTTTACGTTTTTAACGGGAAAACGAGGTTTTATGTTTTTTAACGAGAAAACGAGATTTTATATTTTTTTACCAAAAAACGAGATTTTACGTTTTTAACGAGAAAACAAATTTTACGTTTTTAACGGGAAAACGAGATTTTATGTTTTTAACGGAAAAACGAAAATTTACGTTTTTAATGGGAAAACAAGATTTTACGTTTTTAACGGGAAAACAAGATTTTATGTTTTTTGACAGAAAAACGAGATTTTATGTTTTTAACGGAAAAACGAGATTTTAAATTTTTAACAGAAAAACGATATTTTACGTTTTTGACGGGAAAATGAGATTTTACGTTTTTGACGGGAAAACGAGATTTTACGTTTTTGACGAAAGCGAGATTTTACTTTTTAACGTTAAAACGAGATTTTACGTTTTTAATGAGAAAACGAGATTTTATGTTTTTAACGAAAAAATGAGATTTTACGTTTTTTACGGGGAAACGAAAATTTTATGTTGTTGACGGGGAAACGAGATTTTACGTTTTTTGACGGAAAAACAAAATTTTAGGTTTTTGACGAGAAAACGAGATTTTATGTTTTTTTACAGTAAAACCAGATTTTACGTTTTTGATGGGAAAACGAGATTTTATGTTTTTTGACGGGAAAACGAAATTTTATGTTTTTGACGGGAATACGAGATTTTGCGTTTTTTACGGTAAAACGAGATTGTACGTTTTTGACGGGAAAACAAGATTTTACGTTTTTTATGAAAAAACGAGATTTTACATGTTTTATCGAGAAAATGCGATTTTTTTGACTGAGTCATGTTCATCCAAATACTTCAAATTGAATCAGTTGGATGAGTTTCAAATTTCTTCGTAAATTTATAAGTCATCCAAATGATCCATCTAGATGTATCATCTAGATGAGTCATTTTACGTAATTAAACAAATCATTTGACTGATTCATCTTTATGATCCATCCAAATGAGCAAACAGGCCTTTACATATCTTTGTGAGAGTTTGACTATATATCGTTTGAGGCTCCGATGTTGTCGACAGAATAAGCCAAACGGAATGAACACAGTTGCTGATAGAATTGTAAGGGAAATTTGATATGTACCAAGAGCCATTTGAAGTCGTTACTAAGCTCAAGGTGACAATGATAATTTGCATATACCAGGATTTGAAGTCGTTTACTCGTAATAAAAAAAAAAAAAAAAAAAAAAAGAAGTCGTTTACTAAGCTCAATGTCAAAATGGTGATTTTGGCAATCATCATTTGAACGACTGAGGAAACATCATAGGAGACTCTATTGACTAGGCGACCACGCCTCATGCGGTGATTCACCTCAGCAACGTATCAAACAAACTTTTCTCAAATTTAATTTCTATTCTTCTCCTTTTAAATCTGAAGGCATATACTTTCTTACAGTATATATGTAAAATAGAAGAAAAAGTATCTGAACAATCACTACAATATCTTAACTATGAAATATATTGGATTCTTTCGTATAAAACCTTTTAAAGACATTTTATATATAGAGAAAAAAGTAAATATGGTTTAGGTTGGAAAAAAGTAAATATTTACTAACCGTCATATCTGTACTTTTGTTATAATTGTTTGAAAATACACCATAATATCATACCCAAAAAAAAAACAATACACCAAAATATACAGCTGTCAATTTAAGATCTCACATGATAGGTTTATCTTTAATTGGAACAAAATGAATTAAAATTTATTAGTTGGTGAAATAAAAACATTTTTTTTTCATTTTTATATTTTGGTTTGAAACACTACAAAGACAGCAATTAAAATAACAAATATCAACGATTGGATCTCATTGGATTTGGTTTATAATTATATATATTTGACATTGATGACATCATATATACACTTTAAAACCATATTTATTCTTAAGATCTCATTGGATTTTATTTATATATATATATCATATATATAGATATTTGATTCTACCATTTCCCTTGTGTTCCTTCTTGATCTATGAGAGAGATGGCTACCAAAGTTTCGGCTGATGAAGAGAATCAGCCATCACTGATGACGTCACTTCCCGAAGAAATCATCATGGACTGCGTAGCACGTGTACCGAGATCCTACTATCCCCTTCTCTCCCTCGTCTCTAAGCACTTCAAGTCTCTCGTTACATCGCCTGAGCTATATGTGAGACGAAGATCTCTTCTAAGCCGCGACGACGAATACAGTCTCTACGTTGCCATCTCTAAGAACCAAACATCTTGTATCCACTGGTACACTCTTAGCCGAAAACCCAACAACAGTCTTTGGTTAGTCCCTATCCCTTCACTTCCTCCTATGCCTTTACATGGAAGCTACGTGGTCGTAGGTTCGAGTATATATGTCATGGGTGGATTTTACCATTGGGGTTTTATCACGCCGTGTGTGTCACGTATTGATTGTCGGTCTCACACGGTGCAACATCTCCCTAGAATGCCAAAGGCTGTTGCTGGTCCTGTTTCCGAACTCGTAGATGGGAAGATATATGTTATTGGAGGGTCAGATACTCGTTCCCGGGAGATGAAATCATCGTCTCAAAGGATCATGGTGTTTGATACAGAAGCAGAAACGTGGAACGTTACGAAGAAGAGGATGAACTGGGAGGTGAAACAGAGGTTGTTTAGTAGTGTGGAGATGTCTGGTAATATTTACATGAGAGGTCATAAGAATAGCTATGTTTATGAGCCAAAGGGAGATAAATGGGAGGAGGACAGGATTCTGCATTCTAAGGAGTGGTCTAACTCATGCGTTATAGACGATGTTTTGTACTATTATGATGTTGATAAGAATTGTATAAGGACGTATGATCCAAAGGAAAGGGCTTGGGGAGTGGTGAAGAGTGTGGAATTAGGAGGATTTGAGGATGGTTCGTGGTCGTACACAGCGAGTTGCGGTAGAAATTTGGTTGTGTTTTTCCATAAAGAAATAGTATTGACGGAGACAACAGAAATTTGGTGTGCAGAGATTGTGGTGGAAAGGCGTCAAGGAGGAGAGATTTGGGGAAAAGTTGATTGGTGTGATGTTGTGCTTGATGGGAAATCTCACATTATGAAATGTCTAGTTGTTAAAATTTGATGTGTGAAACATGTAATGGTGGTTTAATGGTCAACATCGTCTTGTGGTTCTATGTTAATAAATGGTTGATTTCTGCTGCATACAATTTTTTTTTTATGTTTGGCTACTCCGGAATTCTCACATAGCGGAAACAAATGCATTATCTGGAAATTAGTTTGGATCTCAACCTAAAAGATTTTGATTATCATAAAACAAACATTGATGTTTGGCTTTGTTGTGTTATTAGCTAGTGTTTCAAAACTTTTTATGTTATATTGGTATAAGTTGTTGATATAGTTATGAACATATTGCAATTTTCCTTATACTCTAGTATCAATTATGAGTCAAAGAACACAAAGTTCTTTGATCCGGCTATCAAAATATATACATACGCTATGGTCACGCATGCATAAATGTCAAAAGAGTTAACAGGTCGTTCATGTGAATCAAACACGGCTTGGTAGTCCACTGTCCACAACATCAAGAAAAAGAACAATGCCCCTGTAGAGATAGTAGTCGAGTATCAAAGATGTCATTGAACAATAGAATGACCACGATTGGAATCGACAAGGAGCTAAGGCAACCAAAATTAAAGTGGTTGCATAAAAACCATCTCAAAGCAAGAGGTAAAACTCCCCCAAGCAAACTAGAAAATGCATTTACATGTAGAACAAGACTTTGGAAAACAAGATAAAAAATAAGACATACTTTCGCCCACTCCTAGATTCCCAACATGTCTAGAGATCTAAAACTTAATTTAGAGCTTGACTTCTTAGATTTTTTTTTTTTTTTTTTTTGATAATCTTACACATCTAAATGCTGTTTAGATCCAAAGACTAATCCCATAAAACTTTGTATCTGGGTACACGTTTGAAAATATTCTAAATTTAAAGTGTGGTTAGATGACTAAAAGAACTCGAAATCCAAGAATCTTTCATTTGAAAGTTACCCCAAAGCAAAGAAAAAAAAAAAACCTTAAGCCCAGTTCAATTTGCTAAAGCCCAAACAGATGATTCGGCCTTGTGTCACTATAAGTAAATAAGTTGCACCTCTATCATATCATCTGCTAATCGATTTATGGGAAGTTCTACAAATTTTATCCACACACCAAGATGCACTTATCTTAACAAGATTGTGTGTATCTACCGTGTGTTGACTTGTAATCACAAATATAGATCTGTTGTTAGATTACAAATTTTTCTTGAAAAGGGATAATGATTTATGGGATTAATACAGTTTTTGGAAAATAGTAGCATTTATTGCAAGTCCAACAAAATCGTCACGAGAATGGAAAGAACTGTTTGAAAAAGTCAGCAAGTCCACACTACACTCCATAAATAACCCATTTGCCAAAATCAAATAGTTTTGACGGCGCCGCGTGCACATCACTTTCAATTTACGGCGCGTGACAGCATACAAATACTCTCTGTCAACAGAAATTTATTCATACCAAAACAGGCTCCGAACCAAACTCCCCAGTCAATTAAATCAATTTTGAAAAATAGTAATGACATAATTTTAATAGATCTATTCAAGTCAAATGTATTTTTTTTTGTTTGTCGAATTCAAGTCAAAAGTATTTATTATAAGATTTATTTGTTTAGATAAAAAACAATCGTAGAAAAAAAAAATCAGAGTTTCAATTGCTTTTAAATTATAAATATATATATCCCTCCAACCAATACAAACACGAAACCTCTCTTTCTCAATGAGTGGTTCAATGGAGAAGTCACCGAGAAACAGAGACAAAGCACACAAATTGCTTCCTTCACCAACCACCAGCTGCAGAATCTGCATCAGCAACACCACTCCGACCCGACCCGTTACCCCCAGATCCGAATCCACCAACCCGTACCCGACTACTATCGTCCAGACCGATGCCGCCTCTTTCAAGCAAGTCGTCCAGATGCTAACAGGATCCTCCCAGAAGCCCAATTATCCAAACCCGACCCACCAACCCGACCCGAGATCTTCCTCTCACTCAATCCCTCCAATCAAAGCCGTTCCCAACAAGAAGCAATCTTTCCGCCTCAACGAACGCCGCAATTCCATGAAGCATCTGAAGATCCACCCGGTTTTTAACCCGATTCATTCCGGGTTACCCGAGAGACTCTCCCCTAGCATCCTCGATCTCTCATCTCTGGTCTTAAGCCCTGACACTCCTCTCATTCATGACCCGTTTTATCGAACCGGGTCTTCGAATCGGAGCCCGAGCAATCCCGGGTTCGGATATCGGGATCCGATTTTGAACTCCGACGCCGAAGAGAGAGCGATTAGAGAGAAAGGGTTTTACTTGCACCCGTCACCGTCGACGACTCCGAGGGAATCGGAGCCCCGGCTTCTCTCTCTCTTCCCGTTGACTTCTCCTCGGGTTTCAGATTCTCCCGCTGACTCATCTACCTAATTTTTCGCTTAGCTAAATTTTTACATTTTTGTAAGTTTATCTTAGATATAAGGATTATTACTAATTCTTATAAAACTTGTAATGCTTCGACTTCTGCGAATGCACTATATCCTTACTCATCGCTCCATCTTTTTATAAAATATCTATGTACTATGTTTGTTTTTTCAGGTTTTATTTAGTTACGGCGTAAATTTTTTTTTTTTTTTTTATATGCTCGTCTTGTTGCGAATATACATATTACATAACATGGTAGGCACTTTTTGTTCCGGGGATGGTTCATTGAGACTCAAGAGAGAAATCTTCCCAACTAAAGTCTCCATGTATTATGCACATTGATTGGTCGATTCTTCAAAATGAATATCATCTCCAACACTTTCAGTTGTGGTCAATTTTTTTTGTTTGTTATACTTTTTATGTTATAAATGCATGCATTAGTTTTATTTGTTGAAAATTCATTTTATCGCATTTTTGTTCCGTATGCGTAAAACAATCTTTTATTTGGCGTCGCCATTCTATGTCTAACTTAGATTTAGCTGTCAAAGAGTAAGACCCGTTGAATAGGAAAGAAATCTTTGACTACTATATTTTTGTTTAGTTTTTTCTTTTCTTGACCATCCATCACATACAAGTTTAATACTTTTCGTAAATAGTTATTTGAGTAAGAGACAAAAGCACTTATTAGTGTTAGTGTATTGATATGTCTTTCATTAGAGTCTTTTTTATATCGGTATATTTAGTAAAGACCGATTATCTGCTCTCTTTGGTTTATGGTTACTGATTAGCCTTGGCCATGTATGTATATAATCCAACCTACATTGTAATTTTTAACTAATCAATGAGAATAATTATTCATTCATATGGTCAGGTAAATATATGTAATTAATCTTCAACCTCGGTTTATGGAATTTCTCGCCAAAAAAATCTTAGTTTCTCTATTTATCTTTGGCTCTTCTTCGTTTCCATGTGCCAATTTAGTCTTGCATTGCATTTTTCTATCGTCTTTGAGTTGAATTTGCTTTCAAACGGAAAAACGAAAATGCAAGTCAAAGTACGAACCGTACCTCTACGCTAGATTCGCCGGAATCTAGTTCTCCGACGTCTCTAAAGACTCGCGACAGATTATCTCGTTTCTTCTGCCTCGCGTTAGTTCAGACGTTTATGATCCGATAATACAATTTTGACGTATGTTTAAAGAGACAATGCAAACGTCGTCAACAATTCCACTTTTTACGTCCATTAATTTCCTCCCGCATTTATATATACATATATATATATATATTTAACATATATCACAAGGTATAGAAACAACACTTAATAATAGACATAATTTAACGAAACACAACAATTTGTCGAGGAATATAAAAGAACAACAGATGAAATGAACGTATATGCATCATGATTATTATAAATAAAAGGAAAAAGGAAAATTAAAAGTAATTAAGAGAAAAAAAAGGAGGCAATATCAAGATTAAAAATGGTCAAGAACCGTACGTAGAAGAAACTGGTGATCTCTTTCTCTCTCTCTCTTTTTTTTTTTTTTTTTTTTTTTGCATTCGCTTCTTCAATCATATTGCTCTTGAAATTAAGAAGCATGCCTGTAGCAATGTGTGATGACGCTGCAGCCACGTCTGTAAGGGTTAGCCCTTTTCCTCTTCTTGCAATCGTAGTAAGACCGGCCACGTCTGCTGCACGGAACATTGTTCTTCTTGAGCGCACCGTAACTGATGTAGCTGCGCCTTGCGGCTAGTTGGCGCCGGTTGGTTTCAGAATCCATCAAGGACTCAAGCCCATCATCATCTCCGATGCAACCTTGGCCATTGACACAAGATTTGGTCAGGGTCCATGTGGCATTGGCTGACTCGGCGACGACGGCCAGGGTCAAGAGGCCAAGGATCAACAAGAACTTGATACCCATTTGGTTTTTTTTGTCGTTGTGTAATGATGAGACTTAAATGTTTTTTTTTGTTTGGTTATAGAGCTATAATGGTGGATTCTTCTACGCCCTTCCTTGTGAAAGGAGGGAGAAATAGAAGTGATATTGCAGAAGAACAAATGAGGGATGCTTTTGTTGGAGATAAAAAAAGGGGAAGACAGAGTGTAAGTTTTGGTTTTTTTCTATTTTGTGGTTGTTAATTTTGTTTATTAAGTGTTGGCCCTATTTTTAGGATATATTTTTTTTTGTTGATTGGCTTCGTTCATTTCTTGGTTTAAGTTTGTTAATTTTATATGTGGCACTCCTCTTCAATCGGGTATCCATTTTTTACGAGATTCAATTAATTAAAATGTTCGAATTAGCTTGTAAGCGCAAGAGCTTATTAAGGAGTCATTTTCCAGCAAGCTGTGTCTTTTTGCATATTTATGTTCGTACAATCACATCCAAGGAGGTGCATGGATCAGTATTCAGTACATTTTTCTTCTTCTGTTTAACACTGGATCAGGATCTTAATTCAACAATTTGTACTAATCTCTCTACAATATTATTCAAGTTCTAACTCGAAATAATGCATGTTATTAACACAATATTTCTCTAATTTCAATGTATATATATGTTTTTAACGATCAATCCGCATCCATTTAGCTGAGCAAATGACGATTGATATGCCGTGGTATATAAGTTTTTTACACGAATTGCTAAATCAGTCATGACTTATCTAGTTTTGATGATATATCCGACGCTATCCATAGCTAGATGGTACGAATTAAAGGCTGTCACGTCTTAACTATGACCATTGGCCATTGCTTAGGTTAAGTATAATCCGTAGTCAAGTTTACCTTAAACAAAACACATAAAAAATTATTAACTTAGCCCCTTGAAAAAGGCATCCTGATGCGAAAAATCATTATACATTTAAAATGTATTACGATTCTGCACCAGCTAAGTTGTGTGAGGCAGAGGCATCTTCTTATCTTGGGGAATCAACTTGGTTTGAAAAGCATCCAAAAAGCAGAAACGAATAAAGAAAACCCAAAAAGAAACTGAAATTGGATGTGGAAAATAATAATATCATTTGCAATGAAGCTCAAATATAAAAGGCAGACATCGATGTACTGTTGGTGCAATTATAAATCAGGATGAAGTTTTTGTTTCAGCTGCCTTGTTGTTCATGCTTCTGTTTCGTCAAGCCGAAGAAGGGGAAACACAAGGAGGGTGAGACAAAGAAAGAGTGATGAGAAAAAGCTTCTTTAAAGAGAGAATGCATCAATTTCTATTTGATTGATCTTTCTGCTGTCAATTTTCTTTTTCTTATATGCGTCTATTGATGAATATATAATGTTATATCCTCTTCTTGGTTTATAATTATCACTTATGATTTCTCCAAATTTTTTTTTGAGACTTCTTAAAAGTGTTCTACGTACAATATTTTTTTTATACATATAATGGTCAAATATACGTAATTGATATACCAAGTGAATACACAAGAATATATATATATATATATATAATTAATAATATCAAATTAATACATCTAATTATGTTTTCTCAGCCGTTTACATGTCCAGTGATGATGCGCCCTTAAAATGATATTAATGTTTGATGATGCTTAGAAGTGCGCCAGTTTATTGGAGCTTAGGTCAGGACCGGATCAGCTTAAGGACATATTAAAAATCAAAAGCAGTAGGGGTTGATAGGTTAGTGATATCTCTAAAGGTATGCAATCAAAACGACGTTGAATTGCTTCCTATTTTGAGTTTTCAAGTCGGGCTTTTAACAAATGACATCTTGTGACTTAGTTAATGTAGTGTACGAAAGTCATCTAAATTGTGTACTCTTGGATTTCAAGTCCGGAAGCCAAGCCGAAATTATTTTCACAGGAATATATATAGGCTGTAACGCTTTCTGCAAATATTTAGTAACATTTTTGTATCTTTAATAAATGTCTCCCTAAATAGTTATTTTGCCGATTTTGGATGACCATTGGAAAATAAGAAAATGATATTTGAAGTGGAACGATGGAAAGAAAAAGAAACAAACAAACGTAGAAGAGAAGGTTTTTGCCTCATATTTAGTGGGTGTCCGTTTGTGTAGTTGGTTAGAATCAATTGATGTGAGATAGAGAAATAGAAGAGTGATCGTATAATATCTTTGTACCTGTAAACTGATATCAATTTAAATACGAAAACATGAGAAAAAGTTCTCTTTTTGGTTTGTTTAGATTAATTGACGCTTATATCGATCGATTTAATTTGTCAACCTTTGAAACCAAAGTAGATGTTGAAATAAAATTATATCGACGATGAAAATTAGCATTGTTAGCGAGTAAGGCTTATTGAAGAAAACTATGATATAGTTTTAACTATAAAAAAATTAGTTTCGACCCCAAATTTTTTTTTTAAAAAAATGATTTTTAATATCGTGACAATGAAGATAAAACACAGAACAATATAAGTTGACAAGTCTTTTGAAATTTGTTGTATAATATTGGCTTAATATTGTTAAAATTTCCACGTCCCATGAACTGTTACGTGTAGCCTTAGACCTAGAGTCTCCTCTAAGCAATTTAATTTTTCATTTAATCGTTAGTTAAGTGAAGAAGAAACAGATAACTAATCTTGCTTTAATTGAATATCGTAATTAAACACCTTGTTCCAACCATTCTTGTAAAAATAGTCCCTTGATTTCGAAATTCTTGAGAAATAAAATACTCTATATGCCAATAAAAAATCCTGTGAGTTCAGAAATTGCATTACTTTTAGCTCATGCTATTATGATCTGAATTGAGGAGGGAACGGTGTCGATTTGGAGAAGATGGGATTCAACGGTGTCGTTTTGCCTATCCAGACGATTACAGCAACGCGCACGAAGCTATCTAAGATGCACAAGGAGAAGGAACATATTGTACATTGGATTTTCAAATTCTCAAGACGTCGTAAGAAGATTCTCTTCTTAATCTCCACTCTTGTCTTCATTCGCCTCCTTTACGTCTGGAGAGGTAAAATACTTTTGTTTGATTGTTGTGTAATTAGTTATGATAATTTGAGGTTTTTCTTTTGTTTCAGTTTCAGCTGCTACTTGGAGAAACTCTCATGTTTCTCAAGAGTTTCGAATAGAAAAATATATATACTTACTTTGCCATGGTTTAATTTTGTAGTAAATTATTTTCTAGAATTTTGATGAGTAGTCCACCGAATAAATTGAATATAACTAAACAGATCCAGAATCGCATCTAGCCGAACGAAAATCCAATTAAATTGTAGATACAGATGGGTTTTATTTCTATTTTTATTTTTTGTATGAAACCAAACCGTATACCGACCAAAGCTGGAATAATGCATTAAAAGACTAAAATACCCTTGTCAAACCACATGTGGGTTTTTTTGCTAGCTTCTTTGTAAAGGAACAACAAAAGGTGGGTTTTGGATTAGGGCTCCGGTTCTTGCCAAAACTGTGTTGTCCTCTCTATTTTGGTTGCAATCAGGTGAAGATGGCCAGGATATTGAAGTTCCTCCGAGTCAGCATTTCAGTGTCATTACAAATAAAGAGCAAATAAGCGATATCCAGAATAACTTATCTTACGTGAGAAAAGCTGTTAAAGCATATCGACCTCGTCCTCCTCCATATTTTCACGGCTATAAACTTCCTCAAGAACATCCTTGTAACAGATTCACTTTACCTCCTCCACCAGCTGACAAAAAAAGAACCGGACCACGCCGTAAGATATATAAACACTAATGATATGTAACAAAACTTAATAATCTGAGATTATCTGTCTTGATATAACACTAATGATATATAACACTTGCTGGTTTTGATTTTTTTCAGCATGTCCGGTTTGTTACCTTCCATTGGAAGAAGCAATCGCCTTGATACCAAGCTCACCATCTTTTTCCCCTGTTCTTAAGAATCTAACATATATACATGAGGAGCCACTAAACCGAAAAACAGAGTTTGGAGGGTCAGATTTTGGCGGCTATCCGACTTTGAAACAGAGGAGAAGATCTTTTAACATCAAAGGATCGATGAGCGTGCATTGCGGGTGATTAAGAGTGTATCTCTTAGTTCTTGTCACGTTTTTCTCTGTGGACTTAATCCACAATGCTTTTTTTTTTTTACCAGATTTGTCAAAGGACCTGAACCTGGAAGAGGAACAGGATTTGATATCGATGAGACTGATCTTCTTGAAATGAAGCGGTGTCGAGGGATAGTTGTTGCTTCAACAGTATTTGGTAATTTTCTTAATGCTTCTCATAGTCGTTTTTTCTCCTCTTCTTCTTAATTATGGTTTCTGATGAAGAAGTTCTCTTGCTTTAATTTTCAGATGCTTTTGATGATGTGAAGAGCCCGAGCAATATTAGTAAATATTCAGAGCAAACGGTTTGTTTCTTCATGTTTGTTGATGAAAAAACTGAATCAAGCTTGAAGAGAGATAAAAGCTTTAATAGCACCACCAGTAAAGTAGGATTATGGAGAGTTGTAGTTGTTCATAATCTTCCTTATACAGATGGAAGGCGCAATGGAAAGGTAAATAAAACATATCCTTTTTTTTCTTAAGTTTTTTTCTTCAAAATATGATAATTTATGATCTTGCTTCTTGCAGGTGCCAAAGCTTCTTGTCCATAGGCTATTTCCGAATTCTCGGTATTCTATATGGGTTGATGGGAAATTAGACCTTGTGGTCGATCCACATCAAATTCTCGAGAGGTTCTTGTGGAGGGAAAATGTCACATTTGCAATCTCTAGACATTACAAAAGGTTTGATGTGTTTGTGGAAGCGGAAGCAAATAAAGCTGCGGGTAAATATGCTAATGCGTCTATCGACTTTCAAGTGAATTTCTACAAGAATGAAGGTTTAACACCTTATTCCCCTGCGAAGCTCCCAATCACAAGCGGTAAAAGATATATGTTTTCTTATCGTTATAAATCGGAAATATCATACATTTTAATGACTTGTATGGATGGATTTTGCAGATGTACCAGAAGGATGTGTCATCTTAAGAGAGCATGTTCCAATTAGCAATTTATTTACTTGCCTTTGGTTCAATGAAGTTGATCGCTTCACTTCTAGAGACCAAATCAGTTTCTCAACAGTGAGAGACAAGATAGCTGCAAAAATAAAATGGAATGTGAGCATGTTTCTAGACTGCGAAAGACGCAACTTTGTGGTTCAGGTGATTCTTCATCTTGCAAATGATTAGCCTAATTAACTTTTGTGTCAGTTTCTAGTACAATACTGAAAATTGGGAAGATTCCACGAGCATAACATCATGACATGATCACTGTCAAAATCATATCATTGCCTAAGACCCAAGCTTGTATTTACAAAAGGCCATTTTAACTTTTATTCAAATATACAGAAAATGAGAAAAGAAAAAAAGAAGGCTCATTTTTTGTAACCAAAAACATAAAGAAGTTAAAAAGTAAGTCCAATGATGTAAAAACAACCCCAAATTATTTTTTCATCTAGGGACCCCAAATTTATAGGATCGAGCCTGTTTAAAGCATGATGAGCTTAGTGTTTTTTTCTTTCTTTTAAATTCATTTGAAACTGTGAACAATGCAGAGATATCATCGAGCAGATCAAGAGAAACTGAAGAAGAAACAGTCTCCAATGGCCATTCTTCCTCCACCGGCATTGATCAGCAGCTATTTGCCTAGAAAGTTGTCTAATATGAGCCACGTCGTAAGCAGAACGCCTCCCAGTAGGCGAGGAAGAGACAAACAATCTACTTTGCCTACAAGATTACCACAGACAGCTTAAAGAGAATTGGTTGGTTACTTGACTCAAAATATTCAAATTTCAATCTTTTAATGTGTATATGTATGCACTAAAAACGAAACATTGTAATTGGACATCAGATTATCAAGAAAGTGTCTTTTTATTCATATCATCTTTAAATACTCACATTGGCAATTTAGTATGTGTAGAAAACTTGGAACATAACAAGGTTCTGTCATCTAAGTACTCCATATTTGATACGAATACCTTAAAGTTCAGCTAGCGAATATTTGGATGACTGATTAATTATATCTAGTTACTCAACATTTAGCCTTATCTTCATCACATACATTTAGTGCTTTTTAGTACTAGAGAAAGTGAAGAACCTTAGTTACAAAAATTTGAATCATGAAAAAGACTAGTTAAGAGATATAATCGAACAATTTAGATTATTTTTTGGTAGCGAAGCAATATTGATGGTCCACAATGACCAAGTGGTTGGTAAAGTGATGAGCTTTCCCACCAAAGTAAATAATTAAATAATAAACAGAGTTTGTGTCCATTCAAAGTTGCACAATAAGAAAAAGGTGGTAATATTAAAATGTGAATTAAAACAAAGGGTTCCACTTTGTACTTAAATCATTGTGCTAATGGATTCTGTTGTCATAATAGTTTCTCCACTTTCTTCACAATCTGCCGCACTCTTATTATTCTATGCACTTAGAGTCTTATACCTATATGTAAAATGGACATATACTCGTATATGTAATGTATAAAGCAAAGGCTGCTAATGAATAGTTATCGCTGCTTTTATGTTGAACTGTTCCTTGCATTCTGGAAATATTGAGAGGAATGTATTTAAATCAATTTTGTCTACGAAATGATAATTGTCTTTATTCCGATGTGAGTTATCCCGAAACAAATCTCATATGTTTATACACTATGACCAATTGATCTCTAATATATATTTCCCAAGTAATTTCTATTGAAATAATCAATATACATAAGTTTTCTTACTTGTGTTCCTCACTTGTATATATTCTCGTGATAAAATACATAATCGGCCAATTCTTTATGCTTAAACACGTACATTTATAATCCAGAACCAGATCGCGTCATATGTGTCTGATGTACAAGGTTATCTTAACAAATAATTACATTGACATCATCAATCGTATATTTAAAGTTAGATTGATTTTATTTTCTCTATTGTAAGAGGACGTGTTTTCATAAGATCTTTCTTTTTAATATATAAACATAAATAATTGGGTCGTCCTTTGAATAACATAAACAAATGTCGTATAGAAAATAGAGTGATACCACATTTATGAGTTTTCACACCATGAAATGACTTCTCGTTTTTTTTTCTTCCAAATATACCACATAATAACAGAAAAATTACAAGAATTAGCTCTTATCTACACCCAACTCTTTCCCTCTCCATAGCAGATGTATAGTCCAAGTTCTCAAATATATAAAAGGGGAATATGCTTGGTGCAAAAGGAAGATGAAACCGTCGGCAAGAATTCAAAATTTCAAATATTACATGCTCTAGAATTGTGTTTGATTAGACCCGTCATACTTCTAGTGTGTGGCTAATTAATTCTTAATTATGGATAGATCTCTATATACTACATCGGTATATATTTATGGTTTCTTTAGAACTTTATGAAGTGTAACGTTTCATGAAATCGTATATGAGGTTTTCCTATTCGGAAGTGATAGCTGGAGTTATCAATTTTATGTAGTGTCCCAAAAATGATATAATTGCCTCGAGATTCTTTGTAACGAATTGCTTCTAATGAAATTATGTTGAAAAAGGAAAAACTTTCTCATTCCACGACACGTATGATTATCTTAATCAGATACTCTTTCGGATGAGCACAAGGGCACCAATTAAGAGGAAGAGGACATGAGAATCAAGTGCGTAAACAAATATGGCACACTACAAAAAGCAAAAAGAAAGAAAATCAATTTGTAAAGAGAAGGTAGGAACAAGTCATTTTCCAAAGGCCCTTCTTTCAAAATAGTTGTTTTTACTAAAAAGTCACTTTACAACTAGGATAAACATGTTCATCAATTTTAACTTTCCCCAATTAATATATTTTTTGAAAGATATTTCGCATTATCAAAATTTACATTGTTAAGGCTCTTAAGTTTTAACCACTTGCTTCGGTGTTAACATAATACAAGCACTAATTCAGCTATCCCATAATCTTCAAGCACTAATTTCAGAACTGATAATACTTTGGTATTTGCGGTCTGGATTATAAACAATAAGAATCAATAATTTAAGAAACAAATAATATTGGGATGTTCTTTTACAAACAAAAATGTTGGGTTATGTTTGGAGTTGGGTCTATATATATATTTTTCTCTTCCAAGTTTCAATAATTAATCAAGTAATTTAAAAGGGATGCATTAGCTGAAAATGTAAGAGTAGTAATACGGAAACTAACACAGAACACAACACAGAGATTTTCTTTTTAAAGATATTTCACTAGTAAATCTGTTTGTAACTTACAAGTATACAGAACCCGATTTAGAGCAACCTCAAGACACACCATGATTTGCTACACTAGTCTCACTTGTTTTTGAATCGATACGTGATTCAAGAACCTCTCACCCAAATCCCTTAGCACACTAGCTCACAAAAACCCTCACAGATTTTCGCTCACCCTTTGCTAAGTATTCTCTCAGTTGTGTTACAGCCCTACATAGCTCTAACACGCCTATTTATACTCAATAGGACTTGCGGCTGATCCTCGCCTAGATTTTCCTTCTGATTACACTAAATCTTCATGAGAATCTTCACCTTCCTTATCTTCTCCTAAGATAGAGGAAACTTGATATTTTCTTCAAAGATCCTCCAAGATATTCCAAGCTTCTTATCCACGTCAGCTTCTCGTCTCTTGAAGTGTCCAGCACGTCCTGCAGCTCCAGCTCAGCTTCCAGCTCACCTCCACGTGTATAGATTGCTACGCAAGTCTTCCCGTGTCAGTTCCAGAGCTAGTCGGACTGCTACACGTGCTGCTCCAGCCTTGTTTTCATCTTCAATCTCCCCCTTTTTAGCATATGTGCTCCACAAGTACCTGTTCAGGAAATCGAGACCAAACAAGCAACAACCAACACAATTCTGGGAATGATTCCAAAAACAAAATCCGATTAACCAAAAGAGACTCCAAGAAACCAATGGAGTGTCAAGTCTTATCATAACCGAGTTCAAAGAGATATGAAATAAAACATAAAGCACAATGTCTTAAAACACTCTCTCCTTACTCCCCCAGAATTCGAAAAACCCCAAAATAAACCCAAACAAAAACTCCCTCATAGTTCATGCATCCACTGATTTCAATCTTCTCCCCCTGCTTGTGAGCACAGATGTTAAAAATACTCGATGAGCAAACATAATTTGAAGGTTCAGATAGGGTCTAAGTGGGTTTACCTGTGACTGCTGCGCGTAGCATGGCCGTTACTACCCCGAGTTGCTCAAGAACTGATGCCACATCTTTAAGAGCTATCCTGATTCCCTCTGCATCAGCTGGAGCCTCAGGCACTCGAATCACTCCTAGACTCACGCTGTTGACTCCTTCAGTTGATATCTCTGGTTGAGTAGTTGCTGTAGAACGCAGATTCGTCCTAGGCTGATGAGACGTTGATGCTGATGCAGTCTTCTTCCGGGCCTCTTTCTTCTCCTTTCCCTTAGTCCTCACCTCTGTAGCAGCAGCTGCGGCTTCTTTCTTGAGAAATGTCTCTCCGCTTCGTGGATCTTTCTTGTACTTTGTTGGAAAGATCCACATCTCTCCTTCTTCAAGCTGCAGGATCAACTGTCTCTTGATGACCTTGCTGATGAGACAGGGAAACATCAGCCATCTTCGATCTCCTCTGATCACTTTGCTCAGATCGAGCATCTGCTGGAAGATCATCCGTCCTATGTCTATTTTGACTCCGTGTGCCAGTTTTTGTAGACCAGTCTAGCTCGTTCTTCGGAGATATGATGCTTATGTGTTGACGGCACCCAGTTGTACGACGCAATAACCATCAGAGCGGCTATCCTGGGTGGAAAATCCCTCGAAGTAAGCTCGGACCAAACAGACTGATGCCCTTGAGACAGATACTTCGATACCTCGGAGATTGGCACAAGATCTGCCTCTGCTTCTTTCTTCCTCTCTGCCTCAGACAGCGGCTCACGACGAAGAGTCTCGTTGATGATTCCTGGCGAGATCTGGACCTTTGCTCCCCTGATTCTCACCACAAACACCTGTGATGGGTCACTTGGTGTCTCAGGTGGTAGTCCGGCGTAGAACTCTCGCACCACCTTACTCATGTAAGGTTCGAGCTCCGTTACTGACCATCGCATCCCACTTTGAAGAAGTACCTCATGATACCTCCACTCATCAGCCTCATCCACATCAACCACTCGTTCACACTAGATGTGACGATCCTTGAACAGCTTGATTCGTTCATCAGACACAGCTTTCTTTTTGCTCCGGAGATTCACCTTCTTCTTTTTCTGTTTCTTGACATGACTCGACTCAGCCTCTGGACCAGGAGCAGCTGGAGATTGCTCAGTCCTTGGCTCAGAGGACTCTGCAGAGGTGGCTCTTTTATTTTCTTTTCGAGCTTTCTTTGCCACTAGAACTGGCACAATCGCCAAACTCCGTTTTCTTCTGACCTCATCAATCTGCTCCTGAACCGACATCTCCTCCGGTAGCTCGTCGGTCTGGGACGACAAATCTCTTCCTTCGTCGTCCTCAAGAATCTCCTTATCGTTGCCCACGGGATCAGCTGCTGTCTGAGTTTCCGATTCCGCCTCTTCGTTCTCTCGCAACTGTTTGGCTTCTTGAATCTCAGTTGCTGCTTCTGGGCTTTCTTCCTTCTCTACTTCAGGCTCATCCATGGCCTCTCATTCCTCCTCTTGTGCCACTGATTCGACCTGGACTTCGTCGGGAAGCTGATTTTCATCTAGGATTTGGTCGAGGAATTTCCGCCCTCATCTGCTGTAGCGAATGACTCGCTCTCGCTTTTGGCCCCCGTTCCAGCCTCTGTTCCTCCCTTGCTCCGAGTCACCGGCAGATTCTGATCTTCTCCACTCGATTCATCGATTAAGTGAGGAGACGAAGCATCACCTGTTGCATGTGCCATCTTTGACTTTGATTTCTTTCCGATGAGCCCTCTTCGTGTTGCAGACACCATTTTATTCACCGATCTGGACCAAGATGCGTTGAATTGAATCACACAAGTTCTCTGCACCTAGGGTTTTTGAACAGTTCGATGTAGTGTCTCTTCCTCTTCCTCTCCCGCAAATATAGCAACATCGCTTCGATTTCCCTCTCCTTATTTGATTTTCCTTTTTCTACATGGGTTGCTGTTGGGCCTGTCTACATGAGCATCATTTGTCCACGGCCCACTTCCTGTTTAACCATGACAAGTCTTTTTCTAGCACAAGAACATCCATTAATACATCACAAGGCACACGACAGTCATTGACACATTTAAACCGAAGAATTTTGTGATGGCTAACATGAATAGTAACCGTTCATCTCATCACACCTCAACTAGCTTTTGAAAACAGTTTTTGCTTATTTACCCAGATTCACAGATGACACACAAGCTGATTCAGCACATGACTCGAATGATCACTCTGCTTCTTCTTGATTCTTTGTACCTTGCCAGGTTTGATATTGAGACTAGCTTTCACACTATGTTGTCTTTATCACGCTCTTCATCAGTTTTCAACATTTATTCAGCAAGAGAGAACCTTAGGTACTTGTCACAGTGTATTTTTTATTGGATACACTGTGACTTGGCAGTTTCCTTTCTTTTTCTGCCTTGGATTTTTCTTTGATCTTTGGACAGGTCTTCTTTTTGATGTAAGACCTATCTCTGAAGTATAGATTATTCTGTAGCTCAGTCTTATCATTGCGATTTCTCAAAGACCGACTTATATTGCTTTCAGGCTGTTTGATTCTCTCTGTGAAACCTGTACTGATGTCAAGACATGACGACAAGATAGGTAGCTCTTTTTCTCCGACCTTTAACCCTCAAGGCTGAATCGAAACGTTATGATCATCCTGAGCCTGTACCTGTATCAGTTCTGCACATCTCAAAACACTTGTTAAATTCCACAAACACCAATTGCATTTCTTAAGGTGACAAAACGATTAAAGTCCAGTGGTTTTGTGAATAAATCAGCCAGTTGAGATACAGTGACAACATGCTCGATCACTACCTGTTTTCTTTCCACTAACTCACGGATAAAGTGGTGTCTTATGTCGATGTGCTTGGTCCTTGAGTGTTGTACTGGGTTTTTGGAAATGCTTATAGCACTCTTGTTATCACAGTACACAAGAAATGGACCTGAATCTATTCCATAGTCAGCGGACATCTGCTTCATCCACAGTAGTTGGCTACAACAGCTCCCCATGGCAATGTATTCTGCTTCAGCAGTGGAGAGGGACACTGAGTTTTGCTTTTTGCTGAGCCACGAGATGAGGTTGTTTCCGAGAAAGAAACACCCACCACTGGTGCTTTTCCTGTCATCAGCACTTCCTGTCCAATCTGCATCACAGTATCCCACTAGGTTCTGATTCGATCCTTTTGAGTACCAGATGCCTAACTCAACTGTGCCCTTGACGTACTTGATGATCCTCTTTACCGCCTCAAGATGCGATTGCTTAGGTTTAGCTTGGTACCTAGTACAGATGCCAACACTCAGGCACAGATCTGGTCTGCTTGCCGTGAGATAGAGGAGACTCCCAATCATTCCTCTATACAAGGTTGGATCGACACTTGCTCTCTCATCATCTCGCGTGAGGCTGGTGGTTGTGCTCATTGGGGTCTTTGCTTCTTTGGCTGAATCAAGCTTGAATCTCTTCAAGAGATTTCTGGCATAGGTGCTTTGTGATATGAAAACACCTTCCTCAGATTGTGTGATCTGAAGTCCCAAAAAGTACTTGAGCTCTCCCACCATACTCATCTCAAACTCACTCGTCATGCTTGCAACAAAGGCATCAACTAGCTCTTGAGAAGTTCCTCCAAAAATTATGTCATCCACATAGATCTGAACAACCATAATCTTATCCTTCTACTCTAGTATGAACAGGGTTTTGTCCACACTGCCTCTCATGTAACACTCGTGAACTAGGAAGCTCGTCAGTCGTTCGTACCAGGCTCTGGGTGCCTGCTTCAGTCCATACAATGCTTTCTTGAGCTTGTACACATGAGTTGGATTGTCTGCATCTTCGAACCCTTTCGGCTGCTCCACATACACCTCCTCCTGAATCAGATCATTCAGAAAATCACTCTTGACATCCATCTGATATACCCTGAAGTTAAGTATGCATGCCATTCCCAGAAAGAGTCTGATTGACTCAAGGCGTGCCACAGGTGCAAATGTCTCTTCAAAATCCACCCCTTCTACTTGAGAGTACCCCTGAGCCACTAGCCAAGCTTTATTTCGAACCACTGCTCCATTCTCATCAATTTTATTCTTGAAGATCCACTTGGTTCCCACAATGTTGCAATCCATCGGTCGTGGCACTAGTTCCCACACGTCATTTCGAACAAACTGCTCGAGTTCTTGTTCCATGACAACAATCCAGAACTCATCCTGCAACGCTTGTCTGTGATCTTTCAGTTCAATCACTGACACAAAGAAGGAATATAGCACCATCTCAGAGAACTTCCCAACCATTTTCTTGAAATCCAGTTGAATGCCACGAGTCTTCCTCCCTTCATTCACCTCACCGAAGATGTCTGAGGCTGAATGATTCCGATGAACTTGCTTTGTGTTCTCCTGAGTCACGATCTGAGGCTCTTCGGTTGACACAGATAGCTGTTGCATCGCCTCTGCTGTCTGTGTTACCCGATCACCTTCGTCACCTTCAGAATCACTCCCGATCAGAGGCTTCTCCCATTCCATCTGAGCATAGTCATCGAACACCACATTTACTGATTCAACCAGAACCTTTGTCCTCATGTTGAACACACGAAAGAGTGAGCTATGACCTGAGTAGCCCAGAAAAATTCCTTCATCACTCCTTGAATCAAACTTCTCAAGATGATCCTTGTCATTCAAGATGTAGCACCTGCACCCAAAAGCATGAAAGTAACTTACGTTAGGCGTCTTTCCTTTCCACAGTTCATAAGGAGTTTTCGATGTTCCCTTTCGCATGTACACCCGATTGATTATGTAACACGCTGTGCTGACTGCTTCTGCCCAAAAACGTTTTGGAACTTGATTCCCATAAATCATCGCACGAGCCATCTCCTGAAGTGTTCGATTCTTCCGTTCCACTACACCGTTTTGTTGTGGAGTTCTGGGTGCAGCAAACTGATGTGATATTCCATGACTTTCACAGAACAACTTCATGAACTCGTTCTGAAACTCTCCCCCATGATCACTCTTGACTCGTTTGATTGAACTTCGTTCATTCATGAGTTGTAAAGCCCAGATTCTGAAGCTATCCGCCGTGTCAGACTTTTCTCGGAGAAACCTAACCCATGTGAATCTGGTGAAGTCGTCAACCAGCACAAACACATACTTTTTACCTCCCAAACTCTCTGTCTGAACTGGCCCCATCAGATCCATATGAACTAGATCAAGTGGTGCTTTGGATTGTACGTCAGGTACTCGTTTGTGTTGGACTTTCACCTGTTTGCCTTGGTTACATGCTCCACACACAAACTTATCTCCTCCCTTGATCTTTGGAACTCCTCTAATGCTCTCTTTTGAGATGAGATCATTGAGATTCTGATGTTCATGTGTCCGAGTCGCTGGTGCCACAGCTGCAGATTATCACAGACAGTAAAACAGCTCATAACCGACCCTGACTTGTTCCACATGTAGCAATTGTTGTCTGATCTTTCTCCAGCTAGGATAATTTGTCCATCATCATTCACTGCTCTGCATCCTTTGTTGGTGAATATCACAATTAGCCCTTCATCACATAGTTGACTTATGCTAATTCGTCTTAAGTCCTTGTACTAAGTACACATTGACTAGATCAGGCTGACCTTCGTCTTTTGTAATGCCTTTTCCTTGTATGGCACCGACACTTCCATCACCAAACGTGACTCTTCCTCCCTTAATCTTCTTAACATTTTGGAGGTAGCTTCGGTTTCCAGTCATGTGCCGTGAGCAGCCACTATCGAAGTACCAAGGCTCTGACTCGTCTTCGTCGCTCTCAACTCGGGCCATGTTGCACTTGAATCCATGCCACAGCATTGACATTGGATCATCCCTGAAAGATCTCTTAACAGTGAATTCTCTTGGCTTGAAAGAATTCTTCTTCTGTTGTCCCTTAGGTTCGAATCGCAAATCCTCTTTCCTGAGCCAGACTTGATTCGTGGGTCCATTCCAACTGAACTTCCGTTGCTTCATTAGTTTCTGAAGCCTGTTCCATCTGCTGTAGCAGTATGCCTTGATATGTCCGATCTTGCCACAGTAATAGCACTCTCGTCCTTTTCGTAGTTTGGTGACAAGTCTTTGATTTTCAGGCCGGTTGTATCCTGATGAAACAAACTTGATTTCATCTGAGCTCTTCTGTTCCCTTCCACTGTACCCCAATCCATGCTTCGTATTGGCTTGACATCCGTAGCTCAGGATCTTG
>NW_006256908.1:7385120-7462770 GCF_000478725.1 Eutrema salsugineum | reverse complement strand
TCTATGGTTTTCTTTCTTCATTCACTATTTTCTTGGTTGAGACTATTCAGGACATGACGTACTTCCTTGTAGCTGCTCATGAGATCATCCTTTTTTTTTCTTCAGGCTCTGACTCAGACTCCTGTCCCTCCTCAATTTCAGCGATCCCGATAAACGTCACGAAGTTGTTTGTCTCTTCGACTGAGTCATCCTCTGAATCATCATCCGATTCTTCCTCAGCCAACATGGACTTTTTCTTCCTGCGATTTTGATCATTGACACATTCCAGCTGAGTGTGTCCAAATCCTTTGCAGCCATAGCACTGAATCTCCCGTCGCTTGATAGTCGGGCAGTCATTCTTGAAATGTCCATATCCCTTGCACTCATGACACTGCACCTCACTTTTTCTGTTAGACTTGTCCCCTTCAGTTGTCTTCTTGAAGGAGGCAACCTTCTTCTGAGGTTTCCCAGTTTTCCGCAAAGCACGATCAAACCTCCGAACCAGAAGACTTATGGGATCGTCTTCCTCATCTTCAGTGATACGGTTTTCACACTTTAAAGCTAGACTTTTAGGCTTCTTCAGACTGTCTAGCTCCATCTCATGAGCTTTCAGCATGCCTACAAGTTCACTGAATGGCATGTTCTCTGTGTTAATGGACACACTGAGTGCTGATTTGTACCCCATAAACCTCGATGGCAGACACCTCAAGAATTTCTTCACCAGCTTCTTATCCTTGTATTTTTTTCCTAACATCGCTGCTTCTTGTGCCAGAGCACTCAGTTTCGAACTGAATTCAGAGATGGTTTCATTCTCCTCCATCTTTAGATTCTCAAAGCGAGAAGCAAGCATGTCCTTTCTGGAGTTTTGAACCTTTGTTGTTCCTTCGTACTGCATCTGAAGTATGTCCCATGCTTCTTTGGCAGTCTCAACACCTTGAATCAGCTCAAATGTCTTTCTTGATATTGATATGTTGATGTGAATAGTAGTCAGCGCCCTTGAATTGTACTTCGCTCTTTTTGACTCCTCTTCAGTCCAACTTTCTTCTGGTTTTGGATGAAAGACTCCGTTGGCATCAGCTACCAGTGGTTCTTCCCATTTATCTGTTACTGCTTTCCATGCCAGTGGATCAATCCCTTTGATCATGGATCTGATCCTAGCTTTCCAAAACCCGTAGTTCCCATCATCCAGGATGATCCTGGAGTTGTTCACCATTTCCTTATAGCTCTCCATTTTCTCCGCAGGATCTCACCTGTTTGTAATACACACAGATGACCGCTCTGATACCAAATGAAAATGTAAGAGTAGTAATACGGGAACTAACACAGAACACAATACAGGGATTTTCTCTTCAAAGATATTTCACTAGTAAATCTGTTTGTAACTTACAAGTATACAGAACCCGATTTAGAGCAACCTCAAGACACACTTTGATTTGCTACACTAGTCTCACTTGTTCTTGAATCGATACGTGATTCAAGAACCTCTCACCCAAATCCCTTAGCACACTAGCTCACAAAAACCCTCACAGATTTTCGCTCACCCTTTGCTAAGTATTCTCTCAGTTGTGTTACAGCCCTACATAGCTCTAACACGCCTATTTATACTCAATAGGACTTGCGGCTGATCCTCGCCTAGATTTTCCTTCTGATTACACTAAATCTTCATGAGAATCTTCACCTTCCTTATCTTCTCATAAGATAGAGGAAACTTGATATTTTCTTCAAAGATCCTCCAAGATACTCCAAGCTTCCTATCCACGTCAGCTTCTCGTCTTTTGAAGTGTCCAGCACGTCCTGCAGCTCCAGCTCAGCTTCCAGCTCACCTCCACGTGTATAGATTGCTACGCAAGTCTTCCCGTGTTAGTTTCAAAGCTAGTCGGACTGCTACACGTGCTGCTCCAGTCTTATTTGCATCTTCAATAGCCAACAAAATTAAAACTAACCAACAAAAAACTTACGAGGGTGCACACGTTCGCATAGGGTGATACGAGATTACTTACATGTAACGCACGATCACAATTCACAAGTTATCCACAATACTCTTAACAAACAAAAAAATTCCAGAATTTACACGTGCCAAACAAAAAGGTCCACAAAACAGAAATAATCAAAAGTCACTAACCCAAAAGAAAAAGTCGCATGTTGTCACAAATCAATCCAAGTTTTCTACTAGCCACTGATTTTTTTTCTTTGACTTTAGAGTATGTTTGGAATATTCGGGTGTTGCTCTCACAAATTGTCGATGTGGCACAACTATGAAAAAATGTAATTAAATTTTTGTTATCTCACTAAACAGTAACACAATTAGTTTAGTTAGAAAGAAAGCGTATTATGTGTACATTCTTGGCTGCTTCCCTCTATATACAAATCAACTTTATGATACTCAAATAATCAGTAAAAAAATGAACTGTTTATCTAAATATAAAAGAACAATAATTCAAAGTTTGAACCATAATGCTTCATCTTAATTAGTGTATGTATTAGAATTATAAGCTACCAGAATTCTAGCTTATAATTTATAAAGGTAAAAACGTATGCTAGTTGTTTATGTAATGTACCGAGTATATATATTCTGATCCCTTGCAGTAAACTATAATTATAAGTGATAAAAATTAGGGCTAGTTTACAAATTAGGAGAGATGTGCAAATCCATTACAGAAAAAAATAGTGAATGGAGAAAGCGACATCAATAGTTGGCACTTGGCATAGTCCACATCTAATGTCGCTTTGATTGAAAATCTCAATATTTTCCATAGTTACATACTACAGTATATATGATTATTGATTATTGGTGTTTCAAACAATTATGATTGTTGTTCAAGCAAATAAATAAATGAAAAACAAAATGTTGTTCACGGAGACCTATGCTCCTATCTTCTCGTTGACTAATAGCTTGAAAAGAAAAATGGAATATCCTCCGTTATACTCAAAGGACACGTGACAAAGATCGGCGTAGTTAGAATTAATATCAAACACGGATTTGTATAAATAACTTTCCAAATTAGTCAACCAACAGCAATGAATCCTTTTTGTAATTGGCAATTTCTATAAACGACCATCAATCGATAGTAGCTCCAAGAAAATTAACCGCTACAATAAACCATAAGTTCCTTTGATTCATCAAAAAGATCGTATGAGCTAAAACATTTGACGTATGTTAATTTACAGAGGAGATCACAGATTAACACTATCATGTCACTATGAACCAACTGCTTTAATGTTTGGGGTTTTCAAGACCAAAAAGGTTCTTTTTTACCATGTTTTTTTTTTCCAAAGCTTGGTTAGTCTTAAATAGAAATTACCTTTAACATGATAATCGAAAAGTAATTTCCCAGATTTGGAGTATTGTTTTTCGATTTTATAGTATTTAGTTTTTATTTTATTTTTTTGTCTTTTGCTTAAGATTTTAAAGTATTTATTTCGGTTGGAAAAGGAAAGGAGGGAGAAGAAAAAGAGTGATGTATAGTTGTGTGTGGGGATACTGTTGGTATATTCTCTTCTCCCTCTCCACCGAATATAATCTTTGCCTTCTTTCCATGTCAAACCTAACCACTCCCACACGAACCACCCCAGAGAAATTTCAGAGAGAAGAACCAAAGAGAAGAAGCAGAGAGAAAAAAGCAGAGCAGAAGAAACAGAGAGCAGAATTGTTTTCGTTTTCCAATGGTTTGGAGATTTGTTAATGGCGTCATAGATTCGTGGGACTAAGGGAGGAAGAAGCTTACCCTGCATCTTCCGGATTTCTCACTCTTTCCTCCCGCCAGAGGAATAGGCGAGAAATTGACACATATAATCCCGAAGCTTCTTATGGTACGTTCCCGATTCTTTGATCGATCTCTTGTTGAATTACCTTGCGAACTAAGAGAAGGGGTCTTGTCAAGCTCTTTGCTTTTGCCCTCTTTTATTGGAAATTGGCTTCTAAGTTATTTAGAAAGTATAAAGCTAAGACCTTTTGAGACTCTCCCTGTATTTTGGAGAAAACCCTTCAACTACCAAACTCGTTTTACTATATACTGTATTTTGCAGTCTCTTCAAAACGAATCTGTTTAATCGTAGTTTCTACTGTTTTTTTTTTTTGTTTCTGTTCAACAAAATGACCTCGCTGTGATTGTTAGTGGTTTTTCCTCGAACAGTTCTGATTTTGTTTTTTACATCAAAAGCTTATCCGGATTGAAATATCACGGATTGGTGATTCCACTAGGATATTGATGTTGTTTCCGAATTGCCAAGTCCAACTTTGTAGTTGTTTTGTTTTTCAAGAAGTATTATCTCTTAGGCTAAAGAGTAAAGCTTTTTCATTCCCTTAATCAGGTCTGATAAGCACCGTTTTCTCTGTTCTGTGCTCTCTTCTTAGTTCAAATTGCCAAATTGGTAGTATTTAGTAAGAACGTGCATCTACACAAATCGTATGTCTCGTTCTTGATTTGTTGAAAGCTTCTGTTGCTCTCAAATTCTGTGATAAGTAAGAAACAAATGACACTTTTTGCAGGTTCGCTGGAAATTCTTAACTGATGGAGGAAAATTTGGTTTACTTCGCTTGAGCAATTAACAAAATTTCATCATGATGGTCTCACTGCCACACTGGTGGGAACATGCGTGAATGATTGTCAAGAGACCGATCCTGTTTCTCACTTCGTTTTATTCGTTTGAACGCTATACTGTTTCCTATATATACACTTGGATTCTAGCTCATTTAGGGCAAATCTCCTTTGGCAAAGTAAAACTAAATCAGCAGCAGAAAAAGTGAAGTTTTCCCGTTAAGTGGTTTTGATAACAAGCCATTTCTCTGCGGAGACTTCATCGTCGTGCCTTCAAATTTCTTCGAGGTTTGAAGCTCCACCCTCATTCTAGGGCATATCTCCTTTGGCATTTGGAACTCCAGTTACATCTTGGGTTCCTCTCTTGATACTTCAGTCCTTTCGTTGGGCAAATCTCCTTTGGCATTTCCGAGTCCTCAGTTGGCTCACCTTATCATTAGTCGAGCAAATCTCCTTTGGCATTATCCGAGTCCGCACTTGGCTCACCTTATCATCATTAGTGGAGCAAATCTCCTTTGGCATTACCCGAGTCGTACTGTTGACTCCTACTATCTTAGTCTAGCAGATACTCATCACCGTTTCGAAGTAGACCTTTGCTGCTATTGCATTTCAGTCATCTTACGTCAGAAAAAAGATACGCACCTATCAGAATAACTGAACCTGTTCATAAAGACAGCAGCGAAGCTACACCATTTGGCATCGAAGTTTGTCTAAGGTCAGAATAATTTATATCTCTTTTGCCTGTCAGATATTCTTACAATCGTTTGCTTCTGTTCGGTTTTTGAGCATTTGATGAAAATATAGTTCCATGGCAGGCATCTAAACTATGGATATGGCCCTTACTGACTCTGACTGGGAGAGCTCCAGCGACAGTGGTAGCAGTGAACACGAGGAAGTCGAGTTTTCTTATGGCGGACGGGCTCAGAACATCTTCTCAAACCTTGAAGAGACCATTGGAAAAATCGATGAGTTCTTGTCCTTCGAGAGGGAGTTTATGTATGGTGACATTGTGCGGTCCACAACTGAACCATCAGGACAGACTGGCAGGGTTGTCAACGTCAACATGTCCGTTAATCTCGAGAGTATTCATGGGAAGATTGTAAAAGAAGTTGATACCAAGAGGCTTCAAAAGTTGCGTTCGATCTCACTCTGTGATTATGTGATCAATGGACCTTGGCTTGGAAGGGTCGACAAAATAGTTGAGCGTGTCTCCGTCACCCTTGACGATGGTTCCAACTATGAGGTTCTTGTAAGTGATCAAGATAAACTTGTGGCCATTCCTCCAAATCTGCTCGAGGATTCTCAATATTCTTATTACCCGGGGCAGAGAGTTCAGGTAAAGCTGGCCCATGCTCCCAGATCAACGACATGGTTATGCGGGAACTGGAGGGAGAACCAAGTTGTGGGAACCGTCTGCTCTGTAGAAGCAGGACTTGTCTACGTAGATTGGGTTGCCTCCATCATAATGGGGGGTGATCGGAATTTAACTACACCTCAAGCGTTGCAGAGTCCTGAGAATTTAACTTTGTTACCTTCTGTTTCTCATGCAAGTTGGCAGCTTGGTGACTGGTGCATACTCCCTGAACTGCAAACCCCAGATGTGGTTGCATACAGTTTCAACGATTGCCATAAGACATTCCAAAAAGGGTTTAACAGAAATATGCAGAGCTCAAGTTCGGATGAGCTTTTTGCTATCACGAAGACAAAGATGAAGGTTGATGTTCTGTGGCAAGATGGTAGCTGCAGTGTGGGAGTTGATTCTCAACAGCTGCTTCCTGTTGGTGCCGTGAATGCTCATGATTTTTGGCCCGAACAGTTTGTTGTGGAAAAGGAAACCTGCAACAGCACAAGATGGGGAGTTGTGAAGACTGTCAATGCAAAGGAACAAACTGTGAAGGTACAATGGAGAACACAGGTTGAGAAAGAAGCAACAGGTTGTGTTGGTGAGCAGGTGGAGGAAATTGTCAGTGCATATGAACTGCTTGAGCACCCTGATTTTGGATTCTGTTTCAGTGATGTGGTGTTCAGGTTACTTCCAGAAGGAAAAAATGCAGACACAATCGTTGCTGCAGGGACGAAACACCTACTGACAGAGAGTGACTACAGTGGCTCATACTGTTTGTCTAGTATTGGTGTTGTTTCAGGTTTCAAAAGTGGTGTCGTGGAGGTGAAATGGGCCAATGGCTCTACTAGTAAGGTATGTATTATGCTAATATTTCTTTTAAAAACACTAATTATATGTCAATTTTTTTGGCTGAAAAATGTGTAACTTGGGTTCTTTTGGTTTTTCAAGAACCAAGTCTGGATTATTTACTTCACTAGGCCTTGTTTTCTGACCAAGTCGTTCGCTAAAAAAAGCTCACTTTTACAGTTGGCGTTCATATGCTGAAAAGTTCTCTCCATTGAAGTAACAGTAAGGTTTATATGCTGTTAAAAAAATTTCTCTTGAATATTTGTTTTTCAGGTTGCACCATATGAAATTTGGAGGATAGAAAGGTCTGAATTTTCCAACTCTAGCAGTATAAGTACTGAAGGGAGTGTTCAAGATTTATATCAGAAAATAGGTGGTCAATCAGATGAATCATCTTCAAACCATCACGAAACGGTAAATCAATACCTTCAGCATCTGGCTAACTAACTTTTGTTTTTTGATGTTTCATTACTATAGTATATAAGCTCTAGATATTTAGGTGTCCATGGAAAATTTAGCAGTTTATTCCGTAGCAATGGCTTTATCTTTATCCTTGGTGACTTACATGATACACGTATGTTTAGGGTCTGGTGAAGCTCTACAGTGCAGGTGAAAGTGGCAACAAGAACAATCCGGAATGCAATTCGTTTTTCCTTCCAAAAGCTGCCATTGGATTTATCACAAACCTTGCATCAAGCCTTTTCGGTTCTCAGAGTTCCACTTCGGTTATAAATTCGCATTCCTGCTGCAATGATTCTGAAGATAAAAGCGACTCTGAGGATCTTATTCAAGAAGCATCAGAGTCATATGACATCTCTGAATCAAATTTAGGTGAAGTGGACATGGCCACGATGGTCAACTTACCTATAGAAGGAAATGGAGTTAACAAGACACTAGATTCAACTCTTCCAGAGAACAGCAGGAAACTAGTGAGATTCAGACAGTTTGATATGGTTACTGACTGCTCAGACCATCATTTCCTTTCTTCGACGAAAGAGTTGGCACAATCTCAGGTATGACTCTTGGGACCAATACTTAACATTCTGACATCAGCTAAAGTACATTGTTTGCATGTGCATCTCTTAGATACCCTACGCATTTTCATCTCTTATTGTAGGTCACAAAGAGTTGGGTGAAAAGAGTTCAGCAAGAATGGAGCAATTTGGAGGCAGATCTTCCCAGTTAGTTCTTACTCTTGTTTATATATTCTCTGTTTGTTTATTGCATGTTCTGATATTGTGTTTGAATATAAATGTACTGAATATGAATTTTTGTGATGAACAGACACGATATACGTGCGTGTGTATGAGGAAAGGATGGACCTTCTGCGTGCAGCCCTCGTTGGTGCCCCTGGAACACCATACCATGATGGGCTTTTCTTTTTCGACATAATGCTTCCACCTCAATATCCTCATGAGCCACCAGTAAGTTTCACTTGCTTTAACTTCTCTATCGCTCACTCTGGCTTTTAAATATGTGTTTCTTAGGGACAAGTCAGACTTTCTGTTTCTTGCCAATTCTGATCTTTATCTATCATGTGGTCTAGAGACGCTACTGTTGTTGTGTAAAACTGTTTTGTGGACAAATAAATGACATTGTCAATGTTGTTCTCCCTCTATGAATACAGATGGTCCATTATCATTCAGGTGGGATGCGACTAAATCCTAACCTGTACGAGTCAGGAAGAGTCTGCCTGAGTCTGTTGAATACATGGAATGGCTCTGGCACTGAAGTATGGAACCCAGGGAGCTCCTCCATCCTTCAAGTTCTTCTTTCGTTTCAGGCTCTAGTTCTGAATGAGAAACCTTACTTCAACGAAGCTGGCTACGATAAGCAGTTGGGTCGAGCCGAGGGAGAGAAAAACTCTGTGAGTTACAATGAGAATGCATTCCTCATCACCTGCAAATCCATGATTTCCTTACTCCGCAAGCCTCCAAAGGTATGTTTCTGTTGCAACAATTTCAACACAAAAAGTAAATTACCAGAATAGACCGTTTTGATCAGCTCTGTATTGTTGCATTGTAGCATTTTGAGGTGCTTGTGAAGGACCATTTCACCCACCGGGCCCAGCATGTTCTGGCTGCGTGCAAGACATATATGGAAGGCGTCCCTGTAGGATCATCAGCAAACCTGCAGGAGAGCTCAACCACAAATTCCACTGGTTTCAAGATCATGCTCTCTAAACTCTACCCAAAACTTGTTGAAGCATTCTCAGAGATTGGAGTTGATTGCAGCCAAGGGATCGCACCGGATGCATGAAGGTTGGCAGTGTTCACATGTCATAAAATCTCCCTAACATCCAATAGCTCCTGTATAATATTGGTTTGCGAGAATAAAAAGGCTGTAAAATAGGGTAAATCCTTCCCCATGTAGAATATGTTTTTGTACTTCAAATGTGTGAGAACAAAAAGGGCTGTGAAATAGGCTCTTCTTGTATAATATCAAAGGCTTGTAGTTTTGCAAGAACCATGTACCATATTTTGTAATAAAAATGAAACACTTGTGTTTGTATATCTTCCTTACCAATAGTCCAGACATGAACAAGAACCATTTTGGAAATGGTGGAACCGAAGCTTATCGCGCACTATAATCTGCCTATTGGATACAGTAGAAATGTACTTGAAAGCAGAATGACAATCCTCGCAGATGCGCAGATTCTTTACAACTGTAATGGCTACATCTACCGTTTTCAACATCCCGAATGCTACAGCAAGCTTCTCGCTGTGGTATCGAAGTGCGTACTCCTTTTCCTCTTCCTCTACTTGGTGCATCACCGCTTCAGAAACTGGTGCATACCCAATTTCCTTGCACCGGCTCATCAAAGTTTCCAGATACCGATAAATCTCTCCAGTCTCTTGATGAGACTCATCACCCATACTGAAGAGATATGTCTTGTTTTCGACTTCAATTACGCTGTAGCCGACCTGTTTTCTCAAGTTTTTCCTCATCATTCCATCTCTTATGTGTGAGACTTCATCTGTTTTCCCACTCAAGGCATAGATATTTGAGAGCATGACATGATGACCAGGATTTTCTGGCTCAAGGGCTATGAGACGCTTAGCGATTTCTACACCGAGATCATAGTTCCTATGCATCTTGCAAGCTCCAAGCATCGCTGTCCACAATGCCGGAGCAATTGCTTTCCCTGTCGCATCAAGTTGATGTATGAATCTATAAGCTTCGTCCAGAAATCCAGCCCGCCCAAGCATATCTACCATACAAACATGATGTTCCACTCTTGGGATCAGTCCATAACTCTCGACCAGTCTCTTGTAGACCGAACGTCCTTCCTCAACTAGTCCAGCATGAGCGCAAGCTGATAAAACAGCTACAAATGTAACGTCATTAGGGATTGGACCGTGATCGTCCTCCATTTTATTGAACAAATCTACTGCTTGTTTGCCATATCCATGAGTACCATAAGCAGAGATCATTGCTGTCCAAGCAGCCACATTAGTTTCTGTCATCTTGTCAAAGACTTCCCGGGCCTTTCCAACATCACCGCACCTAGAATACAAGTTGATCAACGCAGTACCGAGTTTAACGTTCAGGCCAAGACCATCGCGGACAATGTACTGATGCACCCAAGAGCCTAAACCAATCGCACCGGTTTGTGCACATGCCGAGAGAAGCCCCACAAATGTAGCCGAATCTGGTTCGAACCCAGATTCTCGCATCTGATAAAACACCCGAATTGCTTCTTCCGCTAACCCGTTCTGCTCCAACCCAGAAACCAACGAGTTCCACGCCACAATGGATTTCTCAGGCATTTTGTCGAACACTTGGCGTGCAGCTTTCATATCGCCGCACTTTGAATAGAAAGTCACGAAAGCAGCCTGAACATAAGTATCCACTCCAAACCCAGAAACCACTGCGTGGCAATGAACTCCTTTTCCGATTCCCAAGGCAGAGAGATCGGCGCAGGACTTGATAACGGAGGTGAAAGTGTAGTTACTGGGAGAGACGTTAGAAGATATCATACGGCGATAAAAAGCAACGCAATCCAAGGGAAAACGCAACTTGGAAGTCGTTTTGATGACGGAATTGAAGAGGAAGTCATCAGGAAGAGGGACAGAGAGGAAGAGAAGGTGAGTGTAGGCGATGGCACGAGCGGAACAAGCCAAAGTAATGAGCTTTGTCAAGAGACTCCGGCTACGACCATATCCCGTGACGATAAAGTGACCATGAACCTGTTGAAGTTGGTTTAGACGAGGACCTGCTCGAATGATCGCTTCGTAGGCAGCAGAGTTGGCTGCTTCTTTGGTTTTCATTGGAAGTTAGCCATCAAAGAGTATTATGTATATAATAATGATTTTTGCTTCAACGAAGTAAGAGTGAAGGAAAAGGAGATTTCAAAGAGAAGAAACTCAAATTTCAATCTCTGAGGAAAAAACAGATTCCAAAAACAGAGGACGCACAACCATGGATCCCACATGAGTAACAACAGAAACATATCAATTTTTTTTTTTTCTGAACTGTAAAAAACTAAAAACGATATTGTTTGTGGTTTAGGTATTTTTGTCTTCTCATTTTTTCTGCGAACATATTATTATTAGATCAGGAAATAATAATATATAAGTATATACAAATAGTAAAATATACTAAGACATTACATAAAAAAATTCAAACAGGTTTTATAAAATTTAAAAAAACGTATTATTATGATTTATGGATATTAACAATACTCCAATTTTTTCTAATTAAATTTTAGTTTTTGGACGTGATTTTTTGTAATATTTTTAAAGTTTATCTTACTTATTTATACGAAAATTCTGCGTGACAACTCCCATCGCAAAAAACTGGACCTATTATGCGAAACAAGACAAGACCTAAACTTCTAAAATAAAGTAGAAAGTAAGAATAACAATATGTTTGTGTTATCTTATCTATTACTTAAAACAGCTGAATGCTTCGTCTTTTTTCTTCTGCAACTTGACCAGTTTGGTCATAGATTTGTTACCTTTTATAGATATAAATATATAATTAACATAGGATGAGCCAAACCACCAACTATTGTGATTCCTAAAATTATATATTTGATTACATTTTCCACTCATGTTAAAAACAAGTTGCTACACCTATGTTCCTAACTAATAGAGGTACACTAACAATATTATACAAAAAAAAAATCACAATAGGATGTAGTGAGTTTCTCCGGTGATCCGAGATTTTCCATTGTTGTTTTGTTGTGAAACCATTTTTTTTTTTAAACATCTTATATTAATAAAAAAAATTAGTGTAGTGGTTATCGTCTAGTGGAAATAAACGAGGGATCGATTCTCTTATCTAAACGCAACTTCTTCAAACCACTGCTAAATTAAAAATGACTAAAGTTATTGTCTTGTCTAAGTTTAAATTTATTCTAAAGGTAGAAAAACGTATTTCTGTTGCATTACTTCAGCTGCTTTGATTACATCCAAATGTTTTCCTTTAAATATTAAACCACCAAAAAAACAAAAACCCACGGAAAACATAAGAGAAACTACAATAAAAACGATAATTATAGAATGGATAATTGAATATTTAACGTAAGACTTTATAAGTGGCTGAGGTATAACGTACGGATCCACCCTAAATGGCTAAATGTATTATCAGAAACACTCGCCCGAAACAGCAACCGAAAATTTAAACCTGAAAATTACATCCAGCGAGATGCTTTTATGCTTTCATAAACATATATAGATAGTTGCAAACAAGAAAAATCTTTATATATACATAGATACGTGTGCTACAACTAATAAATCATCATATATAGTCGAGCAATATTCAACTCGAGATCCGCGAAACAAGGTATGAAATTATTGATAAATAGCGACCTTGATCATATATGATTCTTTTTAATTGGTTTTGGATGATATAATATTCAACATTTCAACTGGTTAAATTCAGTCAACTTATTTTCTTTTTTTGGTAATCTTTGGAGGTGTAACGTATTGGTGGTAAAATGCAGTTAATTTGATGGTTTATACCAAAACCGAAACTCGGCGTTTCATCTCTCGAAGTCAACTCTTTTTCCATGCGATGTCTATCAAAATGAAAGACTACATACAAGAAGAACCACCTAAAACACAAGCAAATGTTATGAGCAAGAAGATGAAGACAGCTCTTGTGATCATAAACTGTATTCTCCTAGCGATTGGAAACTGTGGAGGCCCTCTAATAACGCGTCTCTACTACAGAAACGGTGGCAAACGGATCTGGTTCTCAAGCTTCCTCCAAACCGCAGGTTGTCCCATCATCTTCTTGCCTCTTCTCTTCTCCTTCCTCCGTCGTCGTCGTCGCCGTAAAGAAGAAGAAGAAGAAGCAAAGACTCCATTTTTTCTCATAAAACCTCCTCTGTTCTTCGCTTCTGTTGTGATTGGTCTGCTCACTGGCTTTGACAATTACCTCTACTCTTACGGATTAGCTTACCTCCCTGTTTCTACTGCGTCTCTGATCATCTCCTCTCAATTAGCCTTCACTGCTCTCTTCGCCTTTTTCATGGTGAAGCAAAAGTTCACACCTTTCGTTATAAACGCCGTCGTTTTGCTTACTCTTGGTGCCGGAATCCTTGCCCTTCACACCGACGGTGACAAGCTTGCCAAGGAGACACACAAGGAGTATGTTGTTGGGTTCCTCATGACCGTTGCTGCAGCTATTCTCTACGCGTTTATATTGCCGCTTGTGGAGCTCACTTACAAGAAAGCTCGTCAGCAGATAAGCTACACGCTCGTGCTCGAGATCCAGATGGTCTTGTGCTTTGTCGCCACTTGCTTCTGCCTCGTTGGGATGCTAGCTGATGGTGATTTCAAGGTCGAGTCTTTTTCCTTTTTCTTTAAAATATCCTCTCTGTTTTTGGTTGACCTGGAGAAAGTAGGATTTGGGAATCAAGAACTGCGGTTTTTGAATTTCTTGACCTACAAGGAGGACTCTTGAATTTTTTCAATGAAATATCCTTTTCGTTTCTCTATAATTTTTATTTTCTTTTTAAGCCTTTTAAACCATGAGGGTATCTCTGGATTTGTACGTAGAGAGCAGGATTTGAGAGGCAACAAAATTCGGACCTTTGGCTTTATAGTTATGGAAACCTTAAAAAGGAAGATCTTTTGAGTTTTGTTTGTGAAAAAATATTACATTTTATGGTTTTTCGCCAAAAGGGTACTTGTAAATTGATAGGGAGAGGGTAGGGTTTAAGAATCAGGAACTGGAATGTTTAAGGTTTTGTTAATTTGCAGGTGATAGCAAAAGAAGCAAGAGATTTTAAGCATGGAGGGTCTTCGTATTACACTGTGGTGGTTGTGTTCACGGCCATAATCTGGCAAGGGTTTTTCTTGGGATCTATAGGGATAATCTTCTGTGCATCGTCTCTGGTCTCTGGAATTCTGATCAGTGCTCTGCTTCCGTTGACGGAGGTATTGGCCGTCCTTTGCTTCCGGGAGAAGTTTCAGGCGGAGAAAGGTCTCTCTTTGTTTCTCTCCCTCTGGGGATTTCTTTCTTACTTCTATGGACAGATTAAATCCGAGAAGAAGAAGACTCCGACTCAGGCTCAGGGGACACAACTGCCTCAGCTTCCAATTACTGACTCTGTAGCTTAAAAGCGCCTAACTTGCTACGGTCAAGTTTTTTGATGATCTGTGTAAAAGGCACACAATTGTAACATCTATATTTCTCTATAATGTGGAGGTTGGATGGACTTCTATTCGGTTAATATAAAGCGGCATGTAACTGTCATGGGTCGTTTCTTCAATATATGAGTAACGTTCTTATTTCATTAAGCGAACTGGTTTGGTAATACACTTGACACGCTAGGCGATAATCTACAGGTCTTTATTTGGAACACAGAGGTTGTTGAAAGGTAGAAGAAACCAATATTCCAAAGCCATTGATGCTGGACAGCTAAGAGATCTCTCAGTTCCTTGTACTGTTTTTCAGCCATTCTATATACTTGTCGCTCCCACCAGTGATGGGCAATGCAATAACTTCTGGCACACTAAAAAAATGTTTGAATTACTTAGCTTTCTTCATTGTTAAAGTCCTTTGAATCTATATAAAAAAAGACAAGGCACTCGCACTAATAAACTCATATTTTTCATAAGTGAAACACGTCATAGAACAATGCTTACTCGTATTCGTGATTTGCATTTACGTGCTCGGTTAGAGACTCTAGAAGGGATTGCCTTGTTTTGATTATCAGGAGCTCCTCGGAATCACTCTGAACCTGAAGCCAAATTGATGGATTATAATGTACTCCAAGATCAGCTTGAAGAAATATCACATATTCAAGATGGACAATGTTCCAAGAAAAAAAAAAAAAAAGTAAACATGGGTGAATGGTGATATAGTATGCATTAAGTTTTTTCTGTCTTTTATGGATGCAAAAATGGTTAATCATTGTTTGTAATAGTTCTAAAATCTTATGATTACTTTTCTAGTCTTCTTTTAAGCTCAGAGATGTTTGTTCAACTACTATCCATGGTAGTCTTCGAGATAGGATTGACATTATAAAATAATGCAGAAAGATTTGCATGTGTCATCCCCTACTTACCTTCCCCTCCCACTCATACACCGATTCGATACCTGCATCCAAGCAAACAAACATAAGCATGTTCTAATAACAGAACTAGTTATATTCAAAATCACAGAAAAGGAAGCAAACAGAGAAGTATGTTTTAGCAACAAAAAAAAAAAATGCCAAATCGACAGAGTAAAGAATGGATAAAGCATGGATCGGCAAGAATCATTCTAGACCAAGTGATGAATCTAACATAAAGGGTTTTCTACAAAAACGTGTTGGCAGAAACCCAAATAGACTAAATGGATGGATTCTTTTCAACTCCACTTACTGAAGTTCTGACGGAAACAAAGGTGGAAGAGGCTAACACAAGAGAAGGGAAGTACCTGGCACAATGTTCACACACGCTGCAAGCTTTTCTTGGACTATGCTGTTAGCCAACTTCTTTCCTGCCCAATGAGACAAATAATTAAAAAAACGAAAAAGGTACGAACTCTTCATTATAAGTTAAATAATTAAATTTGGCCACAAGGTTCTCAAGTTCCCAATATAAGTTAGGCACTGGCAAAATCTTCATTATAGCAAACAGGGAAACTAGTTCAAAGGAAACGCTAAGCTAATTGAACATATTTGTGATAAAAGCTCCTTACTTTTCAAACCCATAAGAGAAAAATTAAATGTGATTACTCTCAAAACACAAGAACATTCTCATAATCTAAACTTGAGAAACTGAATCAACACAAAACCTGCTTCTCTGTTAGGAACAGTGACATAGACAACAATGCTGGGCACAGTTTTGCTGCTCTCCTCCATTTTGATCGTTTCACCCGATGAAGAAGCCTTACTGCTAAACTTAGACCTACAATAGTTTCCAGATCATGAAGTTAACGAGGAGACGAGCAGAAAACTGAAACAACAACTGGAAAAAAAGTCGACATTTTTATTCGAGTGCTAACCTTAAGAGAGGGCCAAAAGAATAGGACTGAGCACAACCCGGTTTGAAAGAAGACGAAGAGAAGGAGAGAGTTGAGAAACCCAAGCTTAGCACGCAAAACGCACCGACGATCGGTAAACGCCGTCGTATTAAGACGGACGATCCGATTCTACTGCTCAGAGACAAAGCCATCACCACTTATCTCACCCGTTTCCTATTTATTGGAAGCTGGTTTCTGGAATCTGCGAAGTGTCCTAAAATTATAATAACAAAAACTTTTAGGTGTCGAAATGCAATATTTAAAAATCGCTCCTTTTTTGTGTGCGAGCTCTTTATCTGAGTTCACAAGTGACGAAAGGTGAATGTTGTGAATTGAGGAAGCTCGAATTGTTTGTTCACACCGGATGTGGTGTTCCGATTGGGGAGACGGACATGGCTCATTTCTCGATTTCGATTTCGAATTCGACAACTACAAGGTAAACAAGAAGATTAACATAATTTCGACAAATAGTTTGGTTTTAAGTTTGTTCAAGTTTCCGGATTGTAAAAAGTGAGGTTTTTGGTGAATTGGGTATTTCAGGATCACTATAAAGTCCTTGAATTGAACTGCGACGCCTCCGATGATGAAATTCGTTCCAACTTTATCCGCCTTGCTCTGGTTCCTTCTCTCTCTTTTTTCTTTCTCGTCGCCAAAATTTGTGTCTTTTTCCCCCCATTTCGGACAGAATCTGGTCTGAATTCTTCAGTGTTTGAGTTGGAGTTGTGTTTGGTTTGTTTGCAGAAGTGGCATCCGGATAAACTTAAAGAAGGGGATTCTGCTACGTCTAGGTTTCAAGAAATCAACGAGGCTTATCAAGGTTTGCTTCTCTACATGTAGATGTACATTGTTTAGTTTCTTCTGTATGATAACAGTTTCTTGTTAAGGTAGGCTTTCAAGTAGTGAGCTTAGAAATGCAGAGTTTGATGTGAATTTGTTTTAATTGCAAAAAGGAATATGTTTTCTTCATTTAGTGATTTTTGATTCTGTAATTGGTTTCTTGGTGAACTTCGACATTAAAGGTTTGATCATTTTGTTCGACAGTATTGAGCGACCCATTTACAAGGCAGGAGTACGACAAGAAAAGGATGCGTCGTATCTATGAGCACAACATGGTAGAATAATGTTATAATGTTTTCTTTCGAAAGCGAGTACTACGAAAGCTTCAAGTTTTGATGAATCCCACCATTGCTTTGTTTGATGCAGGAACTGTTCGACCGGTACAAGGAGCTCATTTTTACTTGCAATGGACTTGGGATGAAGAATTTTCTTTGGTAGATGCAAAAAATTAAGGTTAGGTGTTATATGTATAGTTTGTAACTTTGTATGATGAAGTTAGGGACATCAGCAGTTTTTTAGCAGGGTTTGAGTATTTGATTATATGCAGAGAAGCAAGACAGAATCAAAATTACCATTAATTCAGGTTTTAGTTTCACGAGTTTTTCTTCTGCATTTCTAAGCTCACTACTTCAATTCACATACTGCATAATGCATGTTGTTGTTGACAAAATAAAATCTTTAAAGTTTAAACTCGATCTTATGAATGAATTGAGAGTATTTAAACTATTCTCTTTCAAATCCTGCAGAATTTTGTAATTGTTAAGAGAAAAAGTTTATATGAATTTATGGCCACATGGATACGAGATGTCGAGATTGAGTAAAATAGACAAAGCATGTTAGAGTTCTGAAGCTTTGTAAGTTAATTATTCTTGAAATCTTTGTAGATAAATGAAGAAGAAAACCTATGTAAATATGGAGAATCAAAAACAATGAGAATTGTTCAAGTATAAATCCAATAAATCATGACAAACTATAAATATGATTCCAATGAAAGAGTTAAGAAGACAGACCAGTCTAGCTGAGATCTGATGAATTGAATCCTACTTAAAAAAAAAAAAAAAATTAGGCTTAAGCTACTGGGCTTAACCACCAAAAAGAAGTCCAACTAAAGCTATTGGGCCTAACCGCCTAAAACCCTAAGAGAGTTATATATTTCCCAAAATTTTTGGAAATTTTATTAGCAAATATAAGAAGAGTTTAGAAAGAAAAGATACGAAGTGAAAAAGAAAGAGAAGAGAAAAGGAGAAGACGGTTCTAGATCTTCTTAAGCCTTTCCCGACCTGCAATCGACCAAGCGAATACTCTCTGATTCTTCAGCAACGATGAAGCGATCAATCAACGAAGTCGTCGGATCTGCGTCGGTGAACACACTCGATTCCGCCAATGCTATGAAGCCCGTCTTCCTCACCAAAGCTCAGCGCGAAGAATTAGCCCTAAAACGCCGCCAGGATCAAATCTCCGATATGCGTCTCCGCCGCGACCAAGTCGGTGGCTCCACTTCCACCCCTGACACTGAAGACGCCAATGGAGATCGCAGTAAGGACCGGGATCGAGACCGCGACCTAGATCGAGATCGGGACCGGGAGAGAGATAGAGGACGAGACCGCGACAGGGATAGAGACAGAGGGCGAGACCGCGACAGGGATAGAGACAGAGATCGCGACCGTGAGCGTGAGCGTGATCGTGACCGTGACCGCCGTGAACGAGATCGTGAGCCGGATCGGAGAATTCGAGATAGGGAGAGGGAGGAGGAGGCCAAGGCTAGGGAGAAGGCGCGGGTTGAGAAGTTAGTTGAGCGAGAGAGGGAGAAGGAACTCGACGCCATTAAAGAACAGTACCTAGGCGGAAAGAAGCCGAAGAAGAGAGTCATCAGGCCGAGCGAGAAGTTCCGTTTCTCTTTCGATTGGGAAAACACCGAGGATACTTCGAGGGACATGAACGTTCTCTACCAAAACCCTCACGAAGCTCAGCTTCTGTTTGGGAGAGGGTTTCGTGCTGGTATGGACCGCCGCGAGCAGAAAAAACAGGCGGCCAAGCACGAGAGGGAGATGCGCGACGAGATTCGTAAGAAGGATGGTGTAGTAGAGAGACCAGAGGAGGCGGCTGCTCAGAAGGAGCGAGAAGAAGCCGCGGATACATATGACTCGTTTGACATGAGGGTTGATAGGCACTGGAGTGATAAGAGATTAGAGGAGATGACTGAAAGGGATTGGCGTATCTTCAGGGAAGATTTCAACATCTCTTACAAAGGCTCGAGGATTCCTCGTCCAATGAGGAGCTGGGAAGAGAGCAAGCTCACTTCTGAGCTTTTGAAAGCTGTGGAGAGAGCTGACTACAAGAAACCTTCTCCGATTCAAATGGCAGCCATACCTCTTGGACTGCAACAGCGAGATGTCATCGGCATTGCAGAGACTGGTTCTGGTAAGACTGCTGCTTTTGTTTTGCCCATGTTAGCTTACATATCTAGGTTGCCACCGATGAGTGAAGAGAATGAGACTGAGGGACCTTACGCTGTGGTTATGGCCCCTACTCGTGAGCTTGCGCAGCAGATTGAGGAGGAAACTGTAAAGTTTGCGCATTATCTTGGGTTTAGGGTGACTTCTATTGTTGGTGGTCAGTCGATTGAAGAACAGGGGTTGAAGATTACACAAGGGTGTGAGATTGTGATTGCTACTCCTGGTCGTTTGATTGATTGCCTTGAGAGGCGGTACGCAGTGTTGAACCAGTGCAACTACGTGGTTCTTGATGAGGCAGATCGGATGATAGACATGGGTTTTGAGCCTCAGGTTGCAGGTGTGTTAGATGCGATGCCTTCAAGTAACTTGAAACCCGAGAACGAAGAAGAAGAGCTTGACGAAAAGAAGATTTACAGGACCACGTATATGTTCAGTGCTACAATGCCTCCTGGGGTAGAAAGGCTCGCTAGGAAGTACTTGAGGAACCCTGTTGTTGTCACCATTGGTACTGCAGGAAAGACCACGGATTTGATCTCGCAACAAGTGTTTTGGGTGAAAGAATCTGAGAAGTTCTTCAGATTGCAGAAACTGCTCGACGAGCTCGGCGATAAAACTGCAATCGTGTTTGTTAACACAAAGAAAAACTGCGACTTTATCGCCAAGAATCTGGATAAGGCGGGATACCGTGTGACGACCCTGCACGGTGGGAAGTCGCAAGAGCAGAGAGAAATCAGCTTAGAAGGATTCAGAGCAAAGAGATACAATGTTCTTGTTGCGACGGATGTTGTGGGCCGTGGAATAGATATTTCCGATGTGGCTCATGTCATAAACTATGACATGCCTAAACATATAGAGATGTATACACATCGTATCGGACGTACAGGACGTGCTGGGAAAAGCGGTGTTGCGACTTCGTTTTTGACTGGAACTGATACTGATATTTTTTATGATCTTAAGCAGATGCTTGTTCAGAGCAACAGTGTTGTGCCTCCTGAGCTAGCGAGACATGAAGCGTCCAGATTCAAACCAGGAACAGTTCCTGATAGACCCCCAAGACATAGTGACACAGTCTATATAAACTGAGTCGAGTCACTAGGGTCTGGATTTGCTCTTGAATTTGATAGTAGTTAATTTAATAGTCAAGTCGCAAATGAAATAGTTGGAACTTGAGAATCTTTTGGATAATTTTCTGCTAGTTTTTTGTTCAAGAGAAGCATGTTTGATTTTCAGTATAATATTCTTACGTATATTGCATCGCAACTGGGATAGTTGGAACTTGATAAACTTTTGAATTTTTTGATCAAGAAAAGCATGTTTGATTCTCTGTCTAATTTTCTTACGTCTATATCATCTCATATGTGTATTTTAAAATAAAAAATCATGCGATTACGAGTCATTATCGGCACAACGCTAAGCAAGAGACCATTCAACCTGGTTGTGCGGAAATAATTGTCATTAAAATATAGTCTTTAAACTTTGGCACTAGAGAGATTGTGAAATAATTTGATCTGAAATGGTTTTAGGACGCTGTAACAAATAACTTCAGATTTATTGCTATTTCTTATCCATAAAGCATGATTAATTGTGTATAACATATTAACTAACATCCATACAAAAACTACATGAAAAATACATTCACAATAGAAAGAAACAAATTTTCTCCCCTTATTGCTTTGAGTTACCAATCGGATCTATCATGGTTGGTTCGTGGCATATATAATACTTCAACTTTCAACATTCGTGGCATATTACTGAAGAAGAGAATGGTACCGAAATTAAATAAAAATGTAAGAAGTAGTACAATTAAAGTGAACATATCGCTTTTGGTATTATTAGTTCTTACAGTTATTGTGATTGTATAGCTATAGAGCGAAAAACCTCGACAAACAAATCATAACATATTCGTACCACTATTTTTTACCATTTTAAAAACCATAAGCTCAATTCGTTAAAAAATAACAATACGGTGAAAATCTTAACAACTCATGTGTCTATTAAACACTGTGTTTTTATTTGATAAAATTTGGCAGCTATCACAATTTGATGATTAAAAGATATTGGATTTTTTAAGAAACATCATAATGTTCGATATATATGTACTGGAATAATAGATGTTAAAAAAACCCCCAATTGTGTACTGATTTCCGATCAAAGGGATCTGACCAGACTGTTTAGATCAAATTTGATGTACTATCATATAGCCACACGTAATATATCTTACAACAATGTATTCATTTAATTGAAATGCATTTGAGTAATTAAGATGCAAAAGAGTATTTTGTATCCACCTTACCAAACAACGTATGTATGTATTTAAATAATTTCAACACTAAATTATATTAGAGTTATAAAAATATCAATATAATACTAAGTCAAAGTAGCTCAATGATAATTTTCTTTGTGGCAATTATTTGAACGACGTTATGGTCGAATGCGATTGGTGTGTCTTGGAGTTGATTTGTTCGTGCGAAGTCTGCCTGACTATATAATATTCAAGGTTGACCACATTTATTATGTAAGCACATACGTCATATTGTCTTCAAATCATTATCTTATTTCACACATCTTGAGATTCTGATTGTCGGTCTAATGATATTTTAATTTAGCGCAGTTGTTTTCTATTGTTCAGGTTATATTTCTTTGTTTTTTAAGGGTTAAATATTAAGGTTTTTTCTTCAACCACAAGTTCAGATGATTGAAATATTATTATTCATTGACATCATGCATGTAATGACAAGATTCCACCCCACCCAAACTAACAAAAAAAAAAAAAACCGTCGCAAACTGTTTATAATACATTACTAAAAGAGATTCATTGCATATTCTATCCTAATTTTTTAGATGAAATGGGGAGAGCACATTTTCATTTTGTATGTAGCGAATAGAAACTGAGTTTTTGTTTATTATATTCATACTAATTAACCATGCATGGGTTTATTAAATTATGTAAAATAATTTACAAAAAAAAAACATTATATTTAAAGTCAAATGGATTTGATGACACATGTACATGGGTTAAAGTAGCAAATGTAATAATAAGAGCTATTGAAATGAACAGTTGTAGGTGTGTGTATATACATAGATTGATCTATAAATATGAATAAATTTAAAGTTCTATATTTTTATTAAATTTAATAATACTGAAATCAGATTTTTAACTCCTATTTAAGTTGAACTTGAAAACAAATAGCATCAAGCACAATTTGTATTTTGTTAAAGATTAAATACAAAGTCTAACCCCCTGATATATATTGTTTGGGGAAATAATAATCCAGAAGAGATGGGAACACTTATGTATAATAATTAGCATCCACGTGAAAAAAATTGGATCAATGTGGTGTAATATTTTCTGAATCCACTCAATTCAATAATGTAATCGCGAGACTTGGTTGCAAACTCTACAATGATTTGAAAAGAAATCGGTTGTAGACGTCTATCGAACATGACCGTATAGATAGACACTTAATCAGCATCAAAGTACATAACTGAACGTAATTAAGATCTTCTTGGAACATGTTGACCGTTGAAAAGACAAATTCATTTTATGAAACAAAGTAAAGTCGGAAATTAATTGTTTTTGTTTTCTTCGGAATAAACCAGTGAGATGTTGATTATATGTTGTCATTAAAGAAAATATAATAGAAGATTCTATTGCAGTTTCATCTTAAATTATCTTGACTAGATCATGATGAATTTTCGTGCTTTGCATAAGTTACTCTAAATCTCTAATCCCTGAATTAATATAACAGATGGTTTCAAAGAAATATTCCCGAAATATTTTTATTGAACATAAAAGCTTGTGTTAAGTTTATTACCAAAATATCCTTTAGGTTACACAACCTCTCTCGATACTGGTCAACATAAACATGCGTGTGCTACTATATATAACATAGAGGCAGAGATCACGAACAACTTTGCTGTACCTTTGGCTTGTACCCAATCTATCTTTGACTACAAAAATAAAATTAACCATAATTATTATCATCGGATAATGCACAGTGGGAAGAGGCCTCTTTCACCGGAATCAATGGCCGGAAAAAGAGAAGAGAAAGAAGACTTGTGTTGTTGCTCAACTTTGTCGGAGTCTGATGTGTCTGCTTTTGTCTCTGAACTCACAAATCAACCCACCCAACTATCCATGGATTCATCTCCATCTCCTACCCCTCAAGGTTTTCTCATCAGATCCATTCTCTTATAACTATATAATTAATAGACATATTACTTTTGTGATTTTCTTTTTCATATTGATGATTCTCTTTTTGAGAAACATATTCGAAAGACTTAATCTTGGATTTTTAACATTGGTGACGCCTTAGTTGCTGCACCATGGCCTTGATCAAATGGAGACTTAATATATGGAGTATCAGTTTTATCTGTTCACAATGTATTACTTCAATTCTAAGAAAATGCTTTTGCATTTTACAAAAAAAAAAAAAAAAAATGCATTTGATGTTACATGGCTTGATTTTCTTAAGGTTGATGAAACTTGTAATAAACCGCCCTTTAAATTTCCAAAATTAATTAGTGGGGGAAAATTATCATATTTAGTTGATTTTTTTTTTTTTTGTCATCTTATCATATTTAGTTGATTATACACGAATCCGAATCATAGATAAGTAAAGCTAGCTAGGGCTCATATTATATGGCCAAATGTTAAGTAAGAAAATATAGGGACAATTATTTTTCGACATTTGTAAAAACATAGAAAAAAAGGCACAACTTTTTAACTTTAGTGTAGGAACATTCGAAAGGACTGAAAACATGCTTGGCTAGCTAGCTCGGTTGTTGCCTTTCAGAATATAGGAGAAAGTGTTAAAGATGATGGAAATTATTTTATATAGTAATAGCACAGGAGATAGTTAAGTAAATATCTATAGGTTAATTACTAAGTAAGAGAACAGTTTTTTTTTTTTTTTATGGAAGATCCCATTAGAGATGTAGAATTAATATTCATATCATATGATTCAAAACGCAGATTAATAATCTACACACATTATAATAATCTTCAACAAATGCCTTTACACCGGTAGTTTATGTTATTTAAGAAACAGCATGCGATATAAGCTATAACGAGTTCCCCGATAATCACGATGTGTGATTTAAAAATACATTTCGGTAGGATCCAACAATATATTTCATAGGCACGCATGCATGCACGTCTACCACCTTTATTTAATTATGTCACCGTTTCCACAAGAGTGAACTTATACCATTTTCTATCATTTCTACAGAACAAAGTAATTCGAGACAACGAAACTATAGAGGCGTGAGGCAAAGACCATGGGGAAAATGGGCGGCTGAGATCCGTGACCCGAACAAAGCAGCTCGTGTGTGGCTAGGCACGTTCGACACAGCAGAAGAAGCCGCCTTAGCATATGATAAAGCTGCATTTGAGTTTAGAGGTCACAAGGCCAAGCTTAACTTCCCCGAGCACATTCTTACCAACTCTCCATCAACCGATACTTCCCATGATCGTATTATCGTAACGCCACCTCCACCAATTGCTCCTGACATACTTCCTGATCAATACTGCCAGTTTCATTCTGGAAATAGCCAATCCGGTGCCAACTTATCCATGACTACGACGTCGCATTCTTCGTCTTCACTGAACCATCGAGGGCAGAGCACAAAAATGGAGGATGGTGAAAACGTGAAGAACATTAGTATTCACAAACGAAGAAAATAGCATCAAACGTATTGACCGTGGATGTAATCCGGCTTTGATTTCTTTTATGATTTCATGTTTAGATAGGCGTCTTTAAAGAGTGGAGGTGGTGCATTTAGTATGATCAGGTCTCATGGATGAAAAATAAACTTTTGGGACATGAATATGCACGAAGGGATATGAAGAAGACTTGGAAGAAAGAAAGATGTATCGGACACGTTCTCATTGGTCAAGACAACTAAACTATCCACCGATCACCATAGAAGATAGAGGCAGAGACCACAACACGCCCTAATTGGTTCAGCAACTGCGCATGATCGACCGATCAAATTTGATCTTGAGGAGACGCAGAAGAAGATCTTGAGGAGTAAATGTGTGTTTTGTAGATCAGCTACTACAACACATCATAAACCGATTATTAAATGAAGTCCGTGAAGGTTAAGGAGCGGAATATCATTCTTGTATTAGCATATTTCAGTTTTTCTGTGTTGGAGTTGGATTAGAAAATTATACATTATGTGGCATTAGGCATTATCTTAATGATATTACTATATATACACGTTAATATCTCATGTCAAAACAACAAACTCAGTAAGATTTATCACTATAAATCATGACTGGTTTAGGGAATTAATTAAGGATTATTGATGTATTGATGGTTGTTTTGTGATGGGAAAAACAAAAAAGAAGAAGATGAACTCTACATGGTCCCTACGTATATGAGAATTCTTAATTTTCTTAGAAATTATATGATCCTAGGTAATTTTACGCACGCAAAGTGTGAGATGAAATTCTTCAACCAATTAAAACTAGCTGATGAGGAATTCTTTTTACCAATGAAAGCCAATGTTTGGAACTAGGAAGTATTAGTATGAACTAGTAGACCTCTAACTCTATAAGTGATGTTTTTTTTTAATAATTCTTATGATCCAAACCTTTATGAAATTTTCTTAATTTTTTAAGAGTCTTTTAATTGGGTCGTTCTTGATTTTTTGTTCTCAAGCGGCACGTGACTAGTTAGTTATTTAAGCAGAATCAAACCATAACTATACCAAGAAGATAAAACAGTACTCTCAGGTACGGGACTGGAGTTTTAGGGGGTTTTTGCTTTCTAGACCACTAAAGAACATATAACAAATCAAAATTCTAAATTGAGCAATAGGTAAAGAATAAGTAAGAAGATAAACAATAATCTTCCTCGTTCCTCGCCATCTCTAAGCTCCATCAAGAACAGATCCCATGTTCTTCCACAAGACACAAGAACCAAAGAAAAACAAAACAACCTTTCTAACTTCAACTATAATAACTCAACTTTCTTCTGATCAAACATCCCTGAAATTGAGAGAGTGCCTATAATCGAAGAAGAAATTCTATTATATTTTTAAAAAGGGATCCCATGGTACAAGTAAAAAACAAAAAAGAGTTATTTACAAAGCGATATGCATCAATCTAAAATCTCAATGGATGTTGAATACTAATATATTGGTAACAAACAAACATACTCAAGAACACAACTCGGCAACCTACACAACACTCTCTAAGTTGGCAATGATCTCACAAAGTAATGTAGATATCTCCAAATCTTTGTTTCGAGGGTGGCTCACGGGTAACCATCGAGCACGCCTTTTAATAGGTTCAATCCTTCCGCAGATATGCTTCTCCTCACACGTGACTGCACTCGGATCTCTATCCTCTGTGGAGGATCAGGAGAGAAGCAAACAACAATCACAGTTAAATTGTCACATGTATTCCTTTTAAGGGCCTCCCTCACAAGCTCTCTAGAGCATCTCTCTGGATCATTATGAATCATCAGTTCCTTCCTTGCGATCGTCACAGCGCACTGACTGCTCATCACATCCCACAGACCATCACACCCCATTATCAAGAACTCATCGTCTTCACTCAGATCCGTTTCTTGCAACTCTGGCTCTGGGCTTAGAGGACAAGCAAAGCCTTTGGGACCTTTCATGTGCCAGTCTCCAATGGCACGCGCAACTGATAGTTGCCCGTTGAGGTAGCCATCATACACAACTCCACCTAACTTTTCTATTCTTACTCTCTCGGAACTGCAGTTTGGTTTGTGGTCTTTGGACAACTCAATTGCTCTACCTCTTCTCCCAAGCACTGCTCGGCAATCACCAGCATTTGCAATTATCAACCTCCTGTAAAGTAAGAAAGTAGCAACTCTTTTCAAAATCAAATCAAAACTACACAGAACTATGGTAAAACAGCGCATTACGCAAGTCTTGACACCAAGGATGAAAGTAAGCAATTACTCAAACCGTATTATTCTTTAACTTATACACACATGCAATCTGAACAAAATTTTATTGATGTTAAAGTTCATGGGCCTAAAGAAAGAAGTATTGATGATACAGTTGATAGAACGTTAATGAATTTAAACTGCCCCTTACCTTCCAGAAATAAAAGCTGTAAGGGCAGTGGTCCCAGAAGAGATGTCAAGAGAAGGATCCTCTGCAAATTCGTAATCAGCTTTTAGGAAAGCATTCTTAATTGCCTTCTTTACACATAGTGGGAAGTAGGAGTCCTCTACAATGAATCTCAGTATGTTCTTTCTGACAAACACTGCTGCATCTGTGCCACCGTGGCCATCAAATACCTGCCAAAGCAAAATATAAAACAGCGTTAAAATACTTTTTAAACTAACATCATTGATATAGTACTAGTACAAAAGAAATAAAAGAAGACGAATCAGGTTTGTGAGCTGCATTCTAAGCTCATTTGGGGTAAGGTTTGAAGATACACTCACCCCATAGAAGGCTCCAAGTGATGAGAATTCAACAGCTGCACCAAGGTGCTCAACAAGATCATCGATGCAAATGTGTTCATCTTCCATGAACTGTTTTGCCCCTTGTTCAGCACAACTTCCTGATCGGTATACAGGCAAAAACTCTGAATTTTCACCAGGTGACTTCATAACCAAATTACAAACAGCCACATCCTGCAAACAGAAACCAATTACATCGTTTGAATCCCACTACAAAAAAATAAAAATAAAAAAAGTTCCAGAGATTGTGCGTCATCTAAATTACCGCATTGACTGCAACCTGCAGCCTAGTAGTAGTAACTGTAGTGCTTGTGATATGTTGCATGGCAGAAAAGTGCCTCGGTGGTTTTCCTTTACTTATTTGCTTAGAGTCATCCAAGTTCTCTAAAGTATCAATTTCTGTTGCAGAAGCATTCTCCATGTTGAAATCGCCCTCTAGTACCGTTATCAAAGGTGGAAAATCCATACACGGGCGCTGAGTTCTTCTCTCAATCATATAAATCTATCAGAAATCCAGAAAGAGTCTCTTCCAGTCACAACTCCTCTTGTGTTTTTTCCTGGTAGCGTTTTCAGTCTGTTGCTTTCCAACAATTTCCTTTGTTCATCTTAGATCAGCAAAAACCAACTTAGAAGGATCAGAATTTTGTGAGAAACAAACTTCAAACCAAAGACCTTGAAATGGACCCACTTTGAAACCTGAAAACTACAGGAACCTTTCCTTCCGAAAGATCAATTTTTCAAAGCCAAAGAAACGATTTTCATTAATACCCAGACTCAACAAATCGAATAATCACCAAACCAACTATACAAGCTTCACAATTCTAATCAAGGAGCTCCCAAACAGAATTATGAACAAAAGGGTCAAGAACCAGCTACTCAAAGGTGAAATCTTTATACTTTTTGTGAGGTCAGATCAAGCAATCGATTATCCATAAATCTAACCAAAACCCTATTTAGAACCATACACAGAGCCTGAGTAGTTGACCAAAATTCAGAAATTCAGATGAATTCAGGTCTTAGACTAACCCCAAAAACCGATAACAAAAGAAATCTAGAAGCAGGTAGATAATTCAGAAGATAAGAAAATTACCAGAAAGAAGCTCTGAGATATTCTCACAGATGACAATAATGATTCTTCTTATATCCTGTTCTCTAACCCTTCAGATCCTCTTTAAGAAATTCTCGAAAAACCCAGAAAAAGCTATGGCGTTGAAGAAAAAAGAAGAGAATTGATTAAAGACGGATTTAGAAAGCTTTCTAGTTCTTATGTCTCGTTTGGTATTTGGTTGGCCACCGGCGATTCCAGGTAATCTCTTCGATCGTCTATCTGTCATACCCGAGATCTCCTACCGACACGTGTCGTTAATCGACGGCTAAGCATTACTTTGACCGGGTGGTACCGCCACCGAGTCCCAGCCATTAGATCGCTTGGATAGAAAACCAGCGGTTAGGATCTCGCCCACTCAATCTCCTTTTTGTCTTTTCTAAATCGCGAAGGGTAACCTCCGATATATAGCTGCATTAGATTCCCGCCATCCACGTGTCGATATTATAATGGCTGTATCGAATGTTTCGGCTATGTTCGCTACCGGGAAATTTATATCCGGATTGGGACTGAATTTAACCCAAACCGGTAGAAAACCAATATGGACCCGACAATTTGTTTATCTGATTTGATTTCTATCTAATGAAATGGTAGTACAATAAGTTAGCTAATGTTGTTCAAACAAAAAAAGGTTAGCACACGACAATATGCCGTTCAAAAAAAAAAAGTTAGCTAATGTTGTTGGTGATTGGACAATCTCATTGATGGAATCAGCATATTAATTGGTGCAATAATTATTTACTGACTTTACTGCTTTTAAAGGTATAAATTGCTAATGATTAAAGATAGAAAGTTTGATACCTAAGAGGCTAAAGACTAACAACCAATGGTAGTTTAACAGATGAATATATGTAGACATGTAGTGGAATGTTCTATTTGATTGTCGAATTGATTGGCCCTTTCTATTAGAAATCGGATTGGAAACATATATTTTTCCTAAAATTCATCAAATTTAAGAAGATGCATGTTGATGCTATAACTCAACATCTATTTATTGATTAGATTGGATCATAACAATGTAGAAAAAGAGAGGGAAAAAAAAAGCAAGTCAATTATCACAAAGCATCAAATAAATCACATTGGAGAGTAATTAAGGAGAGAAGCAATCAAAACTCGTTTGTTTTGTGATTGATTAATATTCGTGAATAGTGTTCAGTGGTTCACTTCTTAGCTTGTTGGTTAGCTGAATCTACAGCGGAAGGAGGAGCACTGCCGGAGAGGGTCGGTGCGTCGGTTGTGCCGCCGCCTTGGCCAGGCTTAACCTCTTCGTGACCGGAAGTTCCATAAGCGTTCTTCTTGTAATCTTCAATATTTTCATACTTTGTGTATGGACTCGTTTCTAGTGGCAGCTCTTGTTTCTCTGGTTTCTCGGACATGTTTCTTCAACCAAGCTTTACCTTTCTTTATTGCTTTGTTTCTGCTTGTTGTAAAGACAATATATTTGGAAGAGAAACAAAGAGTAAAATACTTATGAAAGACGTAAATAAATTTTGTCCAAAGAACTTGCACAAAATTGGCCGTGGAACTAGGGAGTGTTTTTGACTTGGTAATATCTTCATTATTTATTTATTATTACTGTAAAAAGTCCTTTCTTAAAATCTTGATTTCTCTGTCAAGCGTTTCACAACCTGTTCTCTATTGCATATGGATACCAAATCAAATTCAATTACATCTGATAGGCTGACCAAAATTATAACTATTTTGTGATACATTTTTTCACACAAATAGTTACACCTAAATTAAAAACCTACAAATATAAAAGAATACAACAAATTTTGTATTTAAAATCGGTATAAGAGACGTAGAATCATGAAAGAACTAATTGTGTGTACCTTCTTCTACTTCTACATAAGAAGAATCCAACACAGTTGTGAATCCTTCTTCTATCATCTGTCTCCTCACCAAGCTAACCAAATCCTTTGTCTCTTCAATCCACGGATGCATTGTATCTCCCACTACAAAAGCATGGACCTGATTCTTCATCTCGATCCAACTGCAACCTACTTCTTTGCTCACCCCGTTTGCTCTCATGTATCCCCAAACCCGTTCCACTTCTCTCATCCGCCCTAAAGCCGTGTAAATGCTCGCCAATTGTACATACGTTGATGATTCTCTCGATCCAAGGGCCATGAGCTTCTCTCCTGCGTAAGCTCCTAGTTCACAGTTCCCATGGTTCTTACACGCGCTTAGTAGTATCCGCCAAAGGCATAAACCGTGATCAATACTAGCTGATTCGATGAACTCTTTTGCCTCTTTGAGCTGTCCTGCACGGCTCAGCAGATCAACCATACACGCATAGTGGTCAACTTTTGGAACAATCCCGAACTGATCGGACATCATGTTGTAATAAGACCAGCCTCTCTCTACGAACCCTTTATGGCTACAAGCTGAGATAATATTCACGAATGTGACATCATCCGGTTCCGTTCCTATCGCTAACATCCCCTCGAAAAGTTCTAAGGCTTCATCTCCTCGTCCATTATGGGACAAGCCTGAAATCATCGCGTTCCAAGACACAACGTCTTTATTGGGAGTTCTTTGAAAGACGAGGTTCCCATCTTCTAAATTTCCGCACTTTGAGTACATTGTAGAAAGTGCACTTCCAATTGGAACTTCTAGACTGAACCCGTGTTTGACTGTGTGGCCATGTACTTGCTTTCCAAGCTCAAAGGTAGCTAGAGAGGAGCACGCTTTCAGAACGCTTGCCATGGTTGGTTCATTTGGGATAATACCTTCTGTTTTCATCTCGCAGTACAGAATCAGAGCCTCTTCGTTATCTGAGTTTTGAACATACCCGCTAATAAGTGATGTCCAAAGAGCGACATCACGTTCTTTTAGACAATCAAACCCTTTCCTGGCTTCTGCTAGACAACCGGCTTTCGCATACATGTCAACCAAAGCTGTAGTCGCGAATAAATGATTTTCAAATCCCAACTTTAACAAAAAAGAATGAAGTTGTTTCCCTGCTTCTACATAGCAAATGTCACTGCATGCATTAAGAACCCCAACAATCGTGTATTCACTGGGCTTGACTCCAGCGGAGAACATTCTCGAGAACAGCTTTACTGCTTCGAGTGATTCCCCATTCTGAGAATAGCCAGTGACCATTGCTGACCATGTAATCGAATTTCTGTCACCAGACATGTCAAACATCTTGCATGCCTCAGTCAAGCTCTCACACTTTGAATACATTGTAACGAGCGCGTTACTCAAAGCTACAAACCCGAGCAACCCATTTTTAACCGTGATGCAATGGATTTGCCTGCCTAGGCCTACGTATTCGGTTGCAGCCAGCGAGCTAAGGACTGCGGTGAAGACATAGTCACTATCACTTTCAACCTCTTTTTCTCTAAGAAACAAATTGAAGACTTTTATTGCCTCTTCAACGCGTCCTCTTGTAGCAAAACCAGAAACCATGGTAGACCATGTATAGGTATTTCTTTCAGGCATCAAGGCGAACACTTTAAGTCCATCCTCAACCAAACCCGCTTTACAGTACATGCCTACCATCGAAGTGTCAACGTATATATCCCCAAAACTTGACATTTTGACGATAAGTGCGTGAGCCTGCTTCCCAACTGTACCACTTCCAAGACTCGACTCAGCCTTAAAAATTCCGGCAAGGGTATAAGCGTTTGGTAGCATATTCTGTGATCTCATCTCCTTAAACAGCTGCATAACAGTGCGGGAGCTGGAGAGACTGCCGTTCTGAGAATATCCCGTGATGAGACTGTTCCAGGACACGACATCCTTGGTGATTATGGCATTGAAGATGGAGTGGGCTTTGGGTAAGTGTCCGCATTTGGCGTAAAGGTTGACAAGGCCATTAGCATGGTGGGTGCATGTCGATGTTTCAGTTCTGATGATCCGTGCATGAACTGCACGTCCAGCCATGAGGTTCCTTTGCTGTGAATGATGTGTCAGCTGGTGTAATAACGTGGAACTCTGAGTGGTCGAGTTGAGTTCTGTCTGGAAGGTACTTGGATGCATAGCTTTGATTGGTGTAGCACATTGTTTGTCCCTGCAGAGAATGTGATGAAAGTAGGGAATGCAATGTTTAGATTATCAGTTATTAAATAAGATCTGAACCATACCTAAGAACAAAAAGGTAAAAGGAGATTATCGAATGGAAAGGAGACATACTTACAGGGTCGTAATTCTCGGTTTATCTACACCAGAGTATTCTTCCAATCCAGGTTTCTGTCTTATTGCTAAATTCTGAAAATTTTGAATGACAATCAATGTTAATGGTACTTAAACAAATCACAAAGACACAAAACATGCAGATGCAGATGTATGTCTCTACCTCTGTGTCCAGCTCAGTGAAAAGGCCAATACTTCCAACTCCGTAAATGTCTTTCTCAATTTTCTTCTTTATCGCTGTCAAAATTACACAAGGAGGAACTTTTAAAAGCCAAATTACTTGCAGAGTGCCTATATCAGCAAGTTATTGAGACTTCTACATGATATGTTACAGAGGCCCGATCATTGCCAATGAAAAAGGAATGACAAAACGTTATTTAAAAAAACAAAATTTACCCATCATGGCGGGAGCTTTGGTCATAGAATTCGAACACATTTTGTGCTGCCTGAACATTAAATTTCCAACATTAGTGGCGTCTTATAATTCACAGATATCTATAAGGCATTTTATCGAACACATTGTGTGCAGAAAATAAAATATTTTAAGAAGAACAAAGCAAAAGGTTTGGACATCTGGCGAAATCAAGATCAACCTCATCCAAGTTTAGTTCAATGATACGATCATGGAAATAATTTCCATGGACTCTGCATTACCTCTGAGCTCAAATTTTTTGGTGTTGTTGATTTGATTCATGTTTTCATTACGGAGTTGACTATACTATTGACGAGCAAAATATGGAATTGAGAAACTTACGTTATCAAACTTACGGCGGAGACGGCAGTGAAATTGTGACGACGGCGCCGGCTAGGGAGACGGCGACGAACTCAGTACACTTATAAACACTTTTGATTGAATAAATAAAATCGAATATGCAACAATTAGTTAGGAGGACTGTCTTTTTTCCGGTTGAATTGTCTTTGACTCGTATAATTTCATTCCATTTAGTCCAATAGGCTATATATAGGTTATGTCTTTGTATCAAATCATGTGGATAGCTGGTACAAAATTGAACTAATTGTGATACACACAACAAATAATTACATAACCTATAGTATAATTTTTTTAAAAAAAAAATGTATAGGATTTGAGAAAGCCGGTTAAGTGAAAAAATGTATAGTGTATTGACCGGTCTGGTTTCTAGGGACCGCTTAAGAGGTCACCAGGTTTACGATTCTGATCTCGTTCCTTAACATCAACACTGGCCGTGATGTTCGCCGGAGCTGACTCAATATCGCCGCCGGTTCTAGGTCGTAGATTAGGCAATGGAGACTGCATTTGACCTGAATTCTCGCTCTTTTTCTTTGCATTCTTATGCCATTGCTTCAATGCCTTTGACGTTTGCTCATCAAACACCGATCGCTTCATCGTTGATCCCATCTAGATATAACATTTCATCTCCAGAGTAAATTAAAACAAGCTTAAACCAGACTTCTCAAAAGAGAACAGAATAAAGTGTAAAACTTTGACATGCCTGAGTCACGAGAGCGTAAAGAGGAAGTGTGATGTAACTGCAGAGAAACTGTACTCCCACACTGCATTAAGAATATTACCCTCAATAATGGTAGTGATTTGAAAAACCTAGTTTCTTGTAGCTCAAGAAAACACCATAAATGGATCTTGTTGATGAACATACCCGAGAGCAACCCGTATGATTATAAGAGCGAAATGGTGATGAAAACAAGACCGTAACCCAAACTCATACTGCAACAATGGAAGCAGAGTGAGAGAACTAAATAGAGATCATAGATGGGAAAAGAGAGCTCTGTGTAAATATTTTTCTTTACCCATATCCAGAAGAAGTAGGTGATCTCAAAGGCATTCTGAACAATCATGTGAAAAAAGCTCATTAGAACATAGACTAATACATACTTTTTTTTTGAATCGTTTTGTTTTATAATTGGCGAATATACCTGGAAGAGAATGAAGTGGATGATATGGAGGACTAACGCGGGACGACTTAACCAGAAATGTCGGTCAGAGACATTGACTAGTGGCATCCCTTGTATCACTGCGTGTCTCTCTTGAATTTCCAACGCCATGTCTGATATGATAGCCTGAAGCTTGGTCCCTATCGCTAATGTCAACTTCATACCAAACACAATTACTCAGTTTTGTTTTCTCTCTATAATCTTTCTCTATGTTGCTCGTTTAACGGAAGCAAAAGCTATAAGGTAGATTGGAGTCACTTACAAGTGGAGGAATCATGGTGATCACAGCAGTAACATACCATCCTAAAACGGTATACCAAAACAATTAGATTCTAAGCGATCTGTATGTTGAAGAACACTATAACACTGATCTAAAAAGACTAACCGTGAACATCAAAGAGTAAAAAGAGCATTACAAAGGCCCATAGCTCCGGTCTGCATTCTCCGAACGGTTTTAATATTGCATCAGAAAACGATGAAGAAGATAACTGTTAGTGATAAGAAGAAGAAGTGCAAAGAGGTTTCTAGGTTACCTGATTCCCACGACTACCTTGAAGTCGTCTTCCAATGACCTTTTGATGTACTTTTGGAAATTAAACTTCATCCCGGGTGCCAAATGGACCTAATTAACAGAGGATGTTGGAAACAAATCTCAAAGAAGTTTTCTGGAGAAATTTCAAGATTGGTTGCATAGTTTCAAGGAACTCACGCTAATGAACCCATGACGCATCGTCAAATAGTCAGATTTTCTGACGGATCTCAGCATCTGACGAAAGAAACACATCTGCAAGGAAAAAGAAAGTTTAGATAGGTAGAAACAAGATGTTATAAAGAAGCACATAAACAGAATCTACAAAAAATCATACAATGTAGAAGGAGAATCTATTTTTCGCCCAAGGATTGACATGCTCTCGAACAAACGATGTCTCGTGTGTGAGCCTAAATCTTGAAGGGTCTGTAAATTACATCAATCAAAAACCAAATCGATAATCTGCTTCCTAATGTGGTAGAGATAAACAAAAAAAAACACAAGCACAAATCTAACCATTCATCATTTCGTGATCGTTTATGACCTCTTCCTCCCAGACTTTCCATCCACGAATCTGCAAAACCGCAATGACTCCAATCCAACAATCAAAACTCACAAAACACAAAACACAGACCCTTGATTAACCATTATATTATACCTTTGCTCTTCCGAGCATCATGGTTATAGCACTATAAATCACGTGAAACACAGCCAAGAAGAAGATAAAGATATGCACTTGATGCAACGCGTTGAGTGATATAAGCGGCACATAGCCCTGAAACATTAACAACAACAACAAAAACACTGAGCTGAAAAGACAAGGTTGTGACCAAGAAAGAGAAGATTGAAAAAGAAAGAGATTGGTGACCTTCTTGCACTGAGCAGGAGCAGCGTCAGCCAAAACGCGGCGTTGAAAGGAGAGAAGATGCCTTTGGATGTGGTCGGTGGTCTTTGGCTTCTTAGCGTCACCACTGGGACCATCGTACGGACCACAAAAGGACATTGCGTGGCCGTATCTTGACGGCACGCACATGCTTGCGATGTAGTTTTGCCCAAATGTTAGTAGCAACGAAATGAATCCCAAAACCATCAGCTCTGCCACAAAATCAATCAATTCTCCCTAGTTTTTAAATTCAAAATCCAAACTTTGAGGGTTTTCAGATTTCTGGGTTACCGTTTTTGATCTTCTGAAGAGCTTCGTATAAGGCTTTCTTCTTTCTTTTCTCGAACAACTACGAAAACAATCGATGTTATAGCTAAAAATGTAGTGGATATCGATTGTTTCGGTGAGATATAGATTAGATTTACCTCTCCGATTTTGTGAATCATTAGCTCCAAGACGATAGAGATTAAGATGATAACGCCACAAACGGTGGAGACGGCCCATGTCGGGGTCTGATCGAGCTCTCTTGGACCTTCTGCAGCGATGTTACCGCCTCCTCCTCCTCCTCCACCCATTTTTTCTCTTTATAAAAAACAGATTTTGCTAAGTTACCTAGTCTTTTCTGGGTTTTACGATCATCAATTTCAATCCTTTACGAGCGATAAACGCGGGAAAACGCAGTCACGGAGGAGAGGTGTCTCCGTCGTAGTGCGCGAAATTATTCCGGGAAGACGAATTCCGGTGATGGAGATTTTTTTTTTTTTTGGTTTTTTATTTATTTTTGTTTTTGTTTTTTTTTTTGGAAATAATTGCTCTGTTTGTTCATGCTGGTTCGTAGGTTCTCTCTAATGCTTTTGAATCGGAAATGTAGGGGGAGATGAACGACTTGGCGGATTTATGGGTAATTTCAAATTTTGAAAGTAAAAAAAAAAATAAAAATAAAAACAAAATAAGCAGGTGAAAAAAGTTATCGCCGTTGCCGGGGATCGAACCCGGGTCACCCGCGTGACAGGCGGGAATACTTACCACTATACTACAACGACTTGAGTGCTCATTTTACAGTTAAGTAATACTTAATTATATCTAAATTCACTAGTTGATTATAACGAGAAGCCAAAGTTGTATATATATCTGAGAGACGTTTTGAGAGAGAATTAAGAGACAGAACTTAAAATTTTTAAAAAAGTTTATCAACTACAGGCTACAAATGTTTCTAGTGGAATCTAGTAGATAAATGTCTATGAAGTTGAGAATCAGTAGGCATAAACACTGGAAGTTGGCCTCCTCTCTGTGATCTAACCTGTTGGAAGTAACCAGTTAAAGGGTTTCCTCTAACCCTTCTGCTACCATCACTCCTAGAAGAAGTTATGTTGTTGAGACGTTCGTTAGCAGCAAGAGGACCACCTCCAGAATCCATTAATCCAGTTCCGGGAATCTGAGACGACGATACAAACCGGCCAGCTTCTGGATCCCAAACTACTGAACTCTCATCGCTTGTAGGCAAGTTTCTTCTAGCTGCATACCTGCTTTCTTCTTCGTTTAATGGTGACTCGTTAGCTGATGATGACATGTACATTGGGTTGAAGTGATCTCTTGTCAGAGCTGGGCTAAGGCTACAAGTGTTTTTGGTATGATTGCTACTTGCAGGGCTGCATATCCCGCTTACGTTGCTGCTGGTTTTGTATGGGTTGTGCCGGGAACTTACTGGAAGAAGCACTGATGAGGATGCACGTGCTTTTGCAGCTGCTTTAGATGCTTCGTTTGAGTCGAGTTTCGCTAGCTTCCATGGATTGATCCTTACTTGTTGACGCTGAGGTGGCTTCTTCTGTGTAAGCGTGTCTGGATCTATGGTGGATCGTACAGGTCCAGGCTCTAAATGCTGGATAACATCGTCCTGATAAAAAAGAGAGTTTATTATACAGATGAAGGAAGCAAACAAGATATCAGATTTGATAGTTTTTTACCTGTTGATCCATGAACATGTTCGGAGGTGTGCACAAGGAGGCACCACGGTATTGAATGCTCAAACCAAGAGAGCTTCTTCCACTCGCGGCTGTCACAGCTGAGCTTGTAGGTGAAGGTGGCTGACTATTTTGGTCTTGCCCATCTAAAGACGGTCCAGGTGGTTCGCTTTGCGCTCTCACAGCAACAACATATTCATACGTTGTGATTCCCTGCAGCAACAAAAGTTACATATCAACGCTTAGCTTCATGTTTCCTTATGTGTTTGTAGTGGAGACAAGGAATATATCAACAACATGATGCGAAAGACGATGGCACAAAACCTTTCGAATCAAAATAATATGGAAGAAGAAAAGTTCTCCAAGCGGTATTATAGCCAGAAACGAGAGAGTTGTACAGACAAGCTGCAGAATGAGAAAGCAAGCTGAAGTTAGAAACTGAGCATTGATACAAGATAGAATAAACCAATGTTATTTCTGCGAAGCATTACCACAATTGCGGCAAATGGAGGAAGGGAGAATCCAAGTCCAAGCTTTTCGGTTATAAGATGGTCCATCGCGTTTTGTTCCACAAAACAACGAACACATACAGCGACACCAACTCCAAACTCAACTAAAAGCTGTTGTCATATTTGCATAGTTACCTTATCTGGATAGATTATATACTATGTAATGGGATAAACTTAAAGTAACAAACTTTGTTGGAAACATACCCAGAAAAAGCTTGCCGCCATAAGACACACAAAGCTGATGTAGTTTTTCTGCCCCACACAGTTATTCAGCCACTAAGGCAGAAGACACTTGACATATTAACTATAATGCAAGTTAGAAATCCCAAGGAAAAAGAAAACTGTCTTTCAAATTGCATACCCGGCAATGATGATCAAAGCCATCGACACACTTGCCACAACTTCGACAGTGCTTGCTAAATTGACGTACCTTCGAAAAAAGAATGCAGTGTTACTGTTAAAGACGCAATAACAAGCTACTTACCAGAAGCAAATATACTAATATACCTCAGCATTGCACAATGAGCAGAACATAGCTTCTTCTTGTTCACACGATTGCTCTTGTTGGGTATCTGTACGGCAATCTTGTATTACTAAACAACCACAAATGAATCTTCCTATAGCATTACAGCAACCTGAGCCGTGTCTAGCATATGGCACACCATTAATGGCGTTCTCTGCAACAGAAACAGCATTATAATTATTAAAAAAAAAAAGTATCCAAATTATGTAGCCCTTGAGTTTCTTAATTGGATGACAAAATTTCTGCACAGCATCATCGGTAGGGAACTTACCAGGCACATAGTTACTGTTCTGTGACTTATGGGCTGGAGTGTTAACAGCCTCTACAAAGATTCCAGGATCTGCAGGATCTATACCAGTGCATCGGATGTACAGAACCAAAACCGAAAACGCCTGCACAATAATTATCAGGCAAAAGAGATATCAGAGTTTTGAGACATATAACAAGCTTTATGCATTTGAGAGCATAATATAACACAATGTTCGTGATTCTTCTTACCAAGAACGAGTAAACACCCATGGCAATGTACTCATAGAGCTTCTTCCCGAGGAAGGGAGCAAAGAAGGCATAGTATGCAATAGTTAGCAAGAAATATACAGTTATAGCAACAACCTGCAGATCAATAAATGATGTTAGATAATCGAAATTCTGGGATCTTCAAATGCAGATGGAACTATACACATATACCTATACAGATACTCAAATCTGTGTGCTTTCGTTTGAAGTACAAACACATAGAAGCGGAGGGAAAAAAAAAAAGAAAAAGAAGAGCTATCAGACAGGTTTTGAAGTGAATACAATCACAACAAAGTAACTCCCAGATACCAACAAAACATTGTTTTTATGTCATTTTCACGGGTATTACAAAAAGAACACACAATTGCAGATTACGACAAGGGATCTCACAATCGTTCAAACCAAAGTCCAAAATTGACCCTTTCAATACTCAGTGAAGTAGGAAAATTTATAGAGAAAAACCCTCAATAGTTAGTAACTTCCGAAACCTGAAATGTGTGGGCTGGAAGTTGCCACCCATGTCTTCTCGCCATTGCAGTGACGAAAAACAAACACAAAACCCTAAATGCTTATCTCGGGGGAGCCGAAAAACTCTAGATCACTCGAAAAAGAAAGATGAAAAACCCCCAACTTGTTCTAAAACCTTATACTCGTCCAAAAATGGAAGACGAATGATTTTTTTTTCAATAATCTTTTTCCCCTAAAATCAGCAGCTAAACTAGAGCATATCATTTAACGTTTTGAGGATGACCCGAGTTTATTAGCACTTATTTTCAGTCGACCCGTGAAGGAAAAATTAGGACTTTCATAAGGTTCATCAGCTTGAATTTATTGGTCAAAGAGTGTCTCTCGGGGAAGTAGTAACAAGCAGTTAGAGAAGAAAATGAAGGATATTAATGACTGGATTAGACTTAAACGAGAATTTGCCCTTTATTTCCCTTTTGAGTTAGAGATAATTATCCACCCAGTTTTTTATAAAATACATAAAAACATTTGGAAAAAAATCTTATTAGTCATAATGATTTTTAACTCAAAAACCAACCTACTCTAACAAGCTAAAGTAGATTTATTATTCTTAAAGCAACATCTAGTTTGTGCAAAAATATTCAGATTATACAACCCCCTAAGCTTCAGGTTGGTTCAGCAAAACAAGCTCCTCCTCAGGGAGCTCTCAACAGGACTAGCCATTTTCGTCTCCACCATCACGTTGATTCCAACCAACAACAGCTTACCATCCTTTACCATGCCTTGGATTGTGAGAAGCCTCTGAAGCATACGCTTAACGAATGTAAACTCGTTCCAAGTGTACCATTCCAACTGTTCCTTGACAACATTTTTCATATTTACGAAAGCTCTCATCACAAGCTCAGTCTCCAGTCTTGTTTCCACAAGATGTCTCACTGACTCTATCATCTTGTCTTCAATCTCTGTCACAGATTCAGCGTGAGATTCAATCTCTACCATTTGAATGATCGCACAAAAGGCACCTAAAAACGCCAAGACCCAGAAAAGTTTATCTTCCAACACCTGTCTTGGTGGGTTTAGCAATCTTCTTATTTGAGGGAGAAGCTTCTCCATTACAGGGATCACAAAGTCTTCTGCATCAAGTGGCATTGTTAAGCACCTGAAAACGTGGCATCCTTTAGCGAACTCTGTTTTTTGACAATGGGATGTGATATAGTCACGTAGATCGACCCATGTGTCCTCCTGGACGTTGAAGATCTCTTTTGCAACATGTTGCACAACTTGGCCGAGGATCTTAAACGTCTTCAAGTGGATTTCTTTTTTCCAAAGGCAAGAGATGAGCAACGGCTGGAGTTTTCTGATCACATCGATGTCGATAAGTACCTTCTTGTTAGTGTGATCAGAAAGTAAGACGTTGAGCTGACTGATTGCCAATTCTTGCTCCGAATCTTCAAGCTTATTTGAAGCCACCATTTCCAAGATCTGTAATGGTGACAAGCTCTTCAAATATTTGTCCCCAAGCCGATCAGATGATGATGAATTCTCTTGTGTTTTAACGAAACTAGGACGGAATTTGAAGCTTCGTTTTCCCATTTCTCCAGCTAACTCAGACACAAAACGGCATTGATCTTCATTGTAAGGATACATGTTATTGTCTCGTGTCAGAAACTTCTCGAGACCTTGAAGCCGTCGTTGCAGAATCTGTTTCATCCCCTTCTTCTCTAGCCCACTGGCTAACTTGACAAGAATGGAAAGAATATTACACTGTACCGAGTCATATCTATCTTCAGAATTCAACACCTGAATCCCTAGTTTAACTATCGTCTCTAAACCTAAACGCCAGTTTTCTCCCTCGGGATCAACCAACAACTTCTTCTCGGCTTCCACCATAACTCTCTTCATAAACCGGTCGAGAAATTCCCGGTTCTTGATCGGTGGCAAACCAAGAAATACATGGAAAGCCTTGAGAGGTTCAGTATCCGCAAGCGAGAGAATACACTCGCTGAGCTCGTCCCATCCTTCGTTGTTTAACGTCATGACATTGTAAGCTACAAAAGAAACGATGGTCCCTAAGATCTTGGCCTCGTGAGATCTTTTCATGTGTTCTTGCTTCGTAAGGCAAGAAATGACGATTGGCTTGATTTCTTGGAGAGCGACGGGAGAGAGTTCGATGCATTTGTCTCTTAACTCGCAAAGAGTTTCAGAGAGGAGACGGATCGATCGTAATCTGAAAACTTCATCGGAAGAATCTCGATACACCATGAGAAGCATTCGAGTGAATGCATTCTGGAAAGTTTTGACGCAGAAATCGTAGAGAGCCTTCGCTGCTTTATACTCGTTGGTGTTTTTACGGTTGATGAAGAGTTTATCGACAAGAATCGCTAGATTTTCCTCGCTCGGACTCGCCACAATTTCCCTTGCTTTTGACATGCTCATTTTTTTCCGAGAAAGTTTAGCCGGAGAATATTTTTCTGGGTTTAACGGTGGTTGAAGATTTGTAAGAGTTTATACTTTTTTTTATTATTCTGAAACCGAATATAACTGATTTGTATCGGAAGATCTTTTATCTATTAAAAACAAGAAACATTCAAGACTGCGACGTTCTCAGTAATTTTTTTTTTAAATCTCATAAATCTTCCTTTTATTAGAAAAGTTAAAAAAAAAGAAATAAATCTTTTCTGGATTCCGATTTATTAGTGTCAATAGTTCTCGTTTTGGTGTTTAAAGAGAAAACCCAGACTGTGAATTAGAAGTCGCACGCCGTGTCGTTTCTCAATCACCGGTCAAACTTGCTTCGTGTAGAGAGAAATGCATTTAAGCGAGAACGAAGGTGTCGAAGGCAACACCTTCGTCGTCACCGGAGGTCTTGGCTTCGTCGGTGCCGCCCTCTGCTTAGAGCTCGTCCGCCGTGGAGCTCGCCAAGTCCGCTCGTTCGACCTCCGCGAGTCCTCTCCTTGGTCCGATGAGCTCAGAAACAGTGGCGTTCGCTGCATCCGAGGTCTCTTTCCTCGATCCCTTATTATCCTGCTCTCAATTTGATCTTTAACATCTGAATCTCAACAATTAGAGATTCAGATGAGTGTTAATTAGTATCAGATTCGAAGAATTAGAGAGTGATTTTGTTGGAAATGTTGACAGGAGATGTGACTCGGAGAGAAGATGTGGAGAAGGCACTAGACGGTGCGGACTGTGTTATGCATCTTGCTTCCTATGGCATGTCAGGGAAAGAGATGCTACAGTTCGGGCGTTGCGACGAGGTTAACATAAACGGGACCTGTAACGTATTGGAAGCTGTGTTCAAACATGAGATCACAAGACTTGTGTATGTAAGCACTTACAATGTTGTGTTTGGTGGTAAGGAGATTAGCAACGGCAATGAGAGCTTGCCGTATTTCCCACTTGATGATCATGTCGACGCCTATGGTCGAAGTAAATCGATTGCAGAACAGTTGGTCCTCAAGAGTAATGGTCGACCATTCAAGTAAGCCCATGGTACAAAGGATCCGTTTTTGAGGCGTCTAATTATTAGTCTTCTCAACTTCCCTGTGGTTTATGTAGGAATGGGGGCAAGAAGTTGTACACATGTGCAATCCGTCCAGGAGCTATTTATGGACCAGGAGAAGATAGGCATCTTCCTAGGATAGTTAATCTAGCGAAGTTGGGTTTGCTGCTTTTCAAGATCGGTGAACCGAGTGTTAAAACAGACTGGATTTATGTTGAGAACCTTGTCTTAGCAATCATCCTGGCAAGCATGGGACTCTTGGAGGACATTCCTGGAAGAGAAGGAGTGCCCGTCGCTGCTGGTCAACCATACTTTGTCTCTGATGGTAACTACATCTCTTAAGACACTCTCATTTAGCCTTAAACATTTACCCTTTAAAACTTGTATTGTGACGATGCAGGTTCCCCGGTGAATACATTTGAGTTTCTACGTCCCTTCCTAAGAAGCTTAGACTATGACCTGCCCAAGTTTACAATATCTGTGCCTGTTGCGCTGACATTGGGTAAGATCTTCCAAGGTGTCTACACTGTCTTATATCCATGGCTATCAAAGAGCTGGTTACCACAGCCACTTATTCTTCCTGCTGAAGTCTACAAGGTAAATAGTTTTCCCCAACTCATATTCCCGCTCTGAGATCACAAACCAAGTTGTATGAAACTGTCGATCTGGTGCAGGTCGGTGTTACCCATTATTTCTCATATCTCAAAGCCAAGGAAGAGCTTGGGTATGTTCCATTCAAGAGCCCCCGGGAAGGTATGGCTGCAACTATCTCATACTGGCAGGAGAGGAAACGGAGATCTTTAGACGGTCCAACCATATTCACTTGGTTAGCTGTTGCACTGGGAATGTCAGCTCTTTTCGCTGCGGGATGGTTACCTGACATAGGACCTGTGCCTTTCTTAAGAGCCCTAAGCCTCTTCTTCTTCCGGACAATCACGATTGTAAAGCTTGTCTTCGTCGCAGCAGTGTTAGCACATGTTGGAGAAGGAATCTATGCTTGGTCTCTGGCCAAACGAGTCGACCCTGGCAATGCAATGGGGTGGTTTTGGCAAACCTGCGCTCTTGGGATTTTCTCAATGCGGTTTTTGTTGAAGAGAGCCAAAAGACCACAAGGTTTAAATTAAAAACCAGTCTTGTGTTGATGTTGTAATCAGAAAAAGTTTCACAACAGTTAAGTTATTCAAGATTGAGAAAGTTTGAAATAAAAGAAAGATTACATTAATCAGGAGATTCCAATTTTTGAACAACTCAAAGTTCTAAAAATGAAAAAACCACATAAACACAACAAAACAGGTTAAAGATATTAAAATTTTCCTTGTCTGGACAGCCAACTAAAAACCCTAAAACTACAAGAAATGAATCATCAATTCTAATAATAAAAAGGTTTGTTGGTTCTTAAGACGACAAATGCTCTACTTCCAGGGCATGGAGAGGTTGGTGTTGTTGTAAGGTCCTCCAGTGCTTTCATGTCCTCCACCAGATGGCTCACTCATTGTGCCTCGAGCTTGCGGGCTACTCGGAGTGTTCACAACCTGAGTTGAGGCCACACGCGGTATTGTGAGTGACGATCGTTCCACTTGTCCCCCATCTTGTTTTTCTTCTTTCTGCCCGTCTGGTATGAAACTCCCAACCACAATCTGTGATTTTGAGACCCAAAATATGTCCTTACATTTGCTCTTATGAACAGTGATATATCAAAGATTTTGTATTGGAAGAAGGCAGAAATTACCTGAACAGGTGATGCTGCAATCAGAAGTCCAGATACACAACCACCTAAGACATTACCATCCGGAGCCGACAAGGTCACACTAAGACCTCCCATCCTGCTTTTGTGACCATTGTTCTCCAGCAGAAGGAACGAGCCCGTTAAAGACAGAATCTCAAATCTCCCCTGATGTTCAATGTAAACAACTCACTTAGAGATAAGAAGCAAAAGGTCAGAGACAAATAAAAATTTGAAAGCCAAATCTTGATACCTCATATGTAACAGTTCCACCGGATGTAGCGGACTGGCGAAGAGTCACGTTGGAGACAGCTCCATTAGCAGACAGGACACACACAGTGCGTGGCCCATTTTGAGAGAACCCCATTATCTTCGATGCGATATCCTGTCCCAAAATCATAAAAACTGTCAGCTCTTAACCCTTGCATAAATCTCAAATGGACCTAATGTTATGTCAGCACTACAAACAACCACACAAAATATAATCTTTGTCAGGTAACAGAACACTAACATTCTCTAGTTATCAACAATGTTTTTGACCTTAACACAACAACTCACACTCTCGACATTCACATGAAATCAAGACTTTAGTGATCGTTACTGGAAACACGAGTTAAGACTGACATATAAGCAGTAAAATAAGGAGATTCAATAAGCTAGAGGGAGAAAGAAACCTCTCCAGCCCTCACGGTCATCACATGAGGCGTAAATCCGACTCCTGTCGAGCCTGCAACAAGGAAAAGGAGAGGCATATTCAGAGCTCAAATTGCAATCTAAAGTAATAAGAATTAAGACCAATGAACTAAGAAACTCCACAATTACAGTAAAGACAATGAGAAGCCAAATGCCACAAAGCAAAAGTCAAGGTTGCTGGAGGATTTAAAAGAGTGGAGATGGTTGAAGAAGATACGTTAAAGGGCATATAAGTAATTTGAAAAGGAATCTAATCCCAGGGGATAATCGAGGTTCCATATTCACCATTTTACTTAAGTATATTCTAATTGATTGCAGCCAAGCCACCAAAACTTTCCACTTCCAGCACGTGAGGAAGAAGATTCCAATAGAAAAAAATAATGTATAAATACCTAAAGCATCAAGCTTGTCCCTTTGGCTAGAACCAGCAGCTCGTCCTCTCATCTTCTTCACAGTAGCCGGGGTTCCTCCGCCGGAGCCGCCGGAGACGCCGGAGACGCCGGAGACGCCGGAGCCACTTGGTTGGCCGACTGAGAAAGATGAAGCTCCGGGAATCAAACCCAGCGACATTCCGCTTTCCGGGCCGTATTTCCTCGGCCTACCTCTCCTCTTCTTCACAGGCTCACTTCCGGTCATGGAAACGGGCACGTTCATGTTCAGGGCAGGATTCCCGGCGCCGGCTGAGTGGTGTTGGTACCCCGGCGGTGGTGACAGCGACGAGCTCGTCGGCTTGTAGACGGCGGTTCCATCGGCGCCGCCGGCGAAGGACAATTGCATGTTCTGAGACTGCTGCGGCGGCGGAAGTTGATTGTGCTGCGGCGGCGGAAGTTGATTGTGCTGCTGCTGCGGCGGAGCTTGGTTGTGCTGCTGCGGCGGAGCTTGATTGTGCTGCTGCGGCGGAGCTTGATTGAGCTGCTGGTGGAGACTCATCGGAAATGGCATTGATTCTCTGTTCGCCGCCATCAATCCTGTCTCAGATCCTGACATTTTCAGTCACTTTCTCAGGAAAAAAAAAAACTGTTAACAGAAAATTAACCGCAAAACCCTAGTTTCCATTGAAGCACTGAAGTGGAGATTGTACCATCTCCGAGGAGAGAAAGTTCGGAATTTTAGCCCTAACCCTATTCAAACTACAGACTAGAAGGTGAAAAAAATCCAGTTTAAACCTCGAAGATTTAACAATTCTGCATTCCAAAAAGGATTTTTTTTTAGATCTCTCTACGAAAAATTTAGAGAGCGAGCGGATCGCGCTTAAAGGTTAAAAATAAACTTTAAGAAAAACCAAAAAACTCCGACTTTTTAAAATATATTAAAATTTACAGAAAGAATTTTATTTATTTTCATCTGGAAATTTTCAATTTGACAGGGAGGAAATAAGAGAAATCAAACAGAACATCTCGAATTTACATTAAAATGAAAAAAGAGAAAGAAAGACGGTGAGAGAGAAAACTTACGATAACTAGGCGAAAATTCAGGGATTAAAGCAGAGAGGATCCCTGCCTACAATTTTTAAAGCTTTCTTTTTTCTTTTTCAGACTTGAAGAAAATATATTTTGGTTTTTGACGTCTACCAGAAGAAGATATATAAAGAGTTGTAATATGTCAAGTATGTGCCTAAGTAGGAAATAAAAGATTTTTTTGCATATCAACATATTTGGATTATTATGTCAAGTATGTGACTATTTCCATTTCTATTCTTTGTCTTTTTCACCTCATTTTAATTCCTTAATTTCACTGCCTACTATAGTTTTCCAGCTCATTTGACTAATTTTTATTTGGAAATATAATAGAATTTTGAGAAAATATATTGTTTTTTAAATTCTATTATAGAAAATTTGAGAAAATACCTTTCAATGAATTTATATTTTTAAAACTACCCCCATATTTTTTATTTTCCCTAATTTCACTCTATATTATGGTTTTTCAGCTAATTCACTCTTTTTTCTTTGAAAATATATTAATTTTTAAATTCTATTATAGAAAAGTTGAGATAATACCTTTTCATAAATTTATATTTTCAAAACTACCCCCATATTTTTTTTTTTCTCTAATTTTACTTTCTATTATGGTTTTCGAGTTAATTGACTCTTTTTTTTGTAAATATGATAAAAATTTGACAAATATATATTGATTTTTGAATTCTATTTTAGAAAAATTGAAAAAATACATTTCAATGAATTGATATTTTGAAATACAACATTTTGTATGGTTCTCATGATGAAATCAGTGTTTTTCATTTGAAGTCTGCTTTGTCTTACCATCTCTTAAAAGTAATTCAAATTTTCACCTGCTCTATTTTCTTAGAATATTTCTAGATATAATCTTGAATGAATTTGATGATAGATGTGATTATTTGATTGTGATGCTTTCGTTTGTCTAACTACACGTACGCTCATGTTGGAATGAATGACAAAATTAAGAATCTTAAAAATACCAACAAAAATAAGAATCTTAATTGTAATTTGTAAAATAGACGTAGATATATATATACATTACAAGCAAGGATGCGCAAATTAATTACACAACTTCTACTCAAGTCTGAGCGGTTGATTAATTTCAACTGTGAGCGTGCTTCATTACCGAGCTTTATTACGCACAGCTTCTGGGAATATTATCTGTGAACAAGAATAATGAGTTTTAGGTAGATTACATTTTGAAACTATTGTGATTTTGCATGAAACAAACTATTGTTTCTTATTGATCCCGGTTGCTGTGAACATAAATTAAGTTGGGACAGCGTTGATATGAATAGTACTTCGTTTGTATATTTACTGTGTTAATAATTTTGAATAAATAAAAAAACCACGTATTTACCAGTTCAAAAACCTAAATATTGTATAATTGTATTTTATCAATTGTCTCTAAATAACAGTGTGACAATATAGTTTTTTTTTTGTTATTATTAGAACAAATGAATAATGTTAAACACACCCATCACAATTTTTTTTCTGGAAGTGATATGAAGAAATTGGCGTATACTTCACCATATGACGTGCATGTTGTGAAATTGTAATGTTGACATGTTAAAAAATATATTTACACTTAAAAACATGGTATAAGTTAACAGAACATTTGGTGATCAATGAAAAAATATGGTGAAGAAATAAGTTCTTATTTTGAAGCTGACTGAAGGTTCAGCAAAAAAAATTGGTGATGACAAAAAATTTGGCACAAAATTTGGTGGTAATAATCACTAGGTTGTTGTGATGTTATATATTGAAACTAAATGTGTGAACTACTTCCTTTACCTATGGAGATTGAACTAAGAAGATGAAAGCTCTGTTAAAACCTCTGGGTATACCTCAATTTCAAAAGGTTTAAAAGTTCAAATATTTACCAATAATATGTATTTTACTTGATTTTTGTTTTTTTTTTTTGTTTTGAACAATACTTAATTTTTGTTACGTACAAGTATTTGTTGTAAGAAACTTTATGTATCATACCAAATCTAATTTTGTAAATTTGTATATCGCAGAAGTCGAAATTCTAACCTAAAGAGCATTTTGCAAAGATATAAAACAATTTTGGTAACTTAGTAGTTTTGAACATTAACCTTATTTTACTTAGTGAGATAGATCTAGTTTCCTACTTTTTTTTACAGTATTTACCGAAGAAAACTGAAACAATTTATCTTGTTGTCAAATGAATAAATTTGTTTTGTTGAAGTTGTTATATCTAATGGTTGACTAAACATTTATTAATGCTTCCATACTACGTTTAGATTTGAGATAGTGTTAATTAAGGTAAAGTTGTCTACTGTACATAATATGTAAATAAACTTATCGGATACTTTTAAGACAGTGGTAATTAAGTAAAGTTGTCTATTGTAAATAAGTGTAGATAATACTGTCTAATCATATATTTTATAGTACAATAGGTGTTGGCGCGGGAATTTTGATTTTAAACTAATTTATCACTATATTTTGGGAATGCGATAGCTTGTTCCTATAAAAATGGCGTTTGGATACACATACGGCATGGCAAAGTCAAGGGCTGTCGATGATCAGCCTATAGTAAAGCTCTCTTTCAAGTATCCTCAATGTCTACGAGGAGCATTCTGCTTGAGTAAAAATAAATAGTTTTGTCATTTTAAGTTCTCAATGAAAGAGATGAATATTGTTTGCTGTTGTCAAGTATTCGATTTGTTTCGAAGTGACTTTGTAATCTCTTATAGTTTCCGACAGCCTTTCTTTGAATCGAGTTGAAACAGAGCCGTAAATCTCTTCTCTTTTCTTATTTGTCCTCATAGCAGAATCTAGCTAGCCATTGTTTTAGGAGCTGGATCCTTGTGAGGCCATTCAAACAATTCATTTCCACGAGAATAAGCGAGAGATTAGACAGAAGTTAGTTGCAAAAATTTGTGAAAGAAGCTAATTGCAACAGTTTAGTTCATGCATTCAAGCTGTCTAAAGATGACAGTGAACATAGAAGCTAATAAGTTAAGTAGTATGACAAATTTCATTAGCAAACATCTGTTCAGCAATTCATCTTTTCGTTAAATCATTTATTGTCTCTTTTTTTTTAAAATGTTGCTAATTGTGCAGGAACCCATCAATGACCAAAAAGATGACATTTTGTGATTGGTCCAAATATGAAGAAAAAAAGAAGATGAGAGATTCGCTTTTAGTTTGAAAAAAATTATCCCGGTGCAGCTCAGCTTTGTTTGGTTCGGTTTTCTATGCCCACCCATGTTTCTACCAATTCGATTTCATGTCATTTCGTTGCTAAGGCATTTAGAGTGAATCATAAAACAAGCCTCCTTCTTAGCAAGACAAGACTGAAAAAAGCAACAGCATTTTCAAACTCAAAAGTGGCTACTAACATCTAACACTCTACTCTATCTTCAGCTTTCCGGGCTCTTCTTGTGTGGAAGAAGATGTTTAAATGATCAACGAAAAGCAGATTCTTCATCTCCTCCATTTGTTTACGGCTCCTCTCCATTTGCAAATCCAATTTCTCGAAATGTACAATCCTATCTCGAATCTTCGTCATCTGTTATACCAATTTTGTTTTTCCCAACATTAATCAAAATTAAGCATAGACATACAAAAATGTCTATGGGAAGTTGGATATTATTACTGACCTCTACTTCTACAATGTCTCTGATGGCTCCTTCTACCTCCTGCTCCTCCTTCTCAATCTGAGATTTCGCAACAGCCAAAGCTCTCTCTGAATCGTTTCTAGCGGTTTCACCACTCGAGTCACCATTGATCTCTGTGTATCAGAAAACAAAAATGTCACTAATGTGGGTTGGCTTGGGATAGAAACAGACTGAAAATGTTAGCTTGGTTCCTTGATACCTTGTCGACTTGGGTCTCCACCAGCGTTTTTGTCAGCCTCGTAGTCTACATCAGATAGAGCTGACACTGCAGCTCGAGCTGCTGCTTCTGCAACATTTGCGCCAGCCAAAGCTGAAAGAAAGGCAGCCTGGAGAGAATATGATAAGAAGAATCCAATTCAGAGACAGTCAATGAAGCATAGCATTTGAGATGTAATACAAGTAACACAGTACAAAAAAATCATCTAATACGGTGTAATTCCTAAACGCCCTGTATATGACACCTAGAATTCCATATTACAAGGGTTCAAGAATTTAAAGGTAGCCAAACAAGGTATTCTAGCTATAGGGAACAGCACAGTGCAGAAACTGGACTATCTTTAAGCAGCCTAACAATAGAATTGATCTAACGGTTAAGAATGTTAATTGTACCTTGTCAGCAAAAAGTTTCAATTTTCATGCATATTGAACACTTGACACAAATGAGATTAACACATAGAAAGAGAACTCATATAGTCAAAAAGTAGTTTATTTCAAACCTGAGCCATTATAGGGTTGCTTGCATCAGCAAGAGGAGTCAATTTCATCCGCTTATTGGGAGACGAACCGTCTTTAATTCTTCCTTCAGACTCAGGTCTAGGAGAGCCCTTGATCAGATCAAATGCCTCCAAAGCATCCTCAGAGTCAGACTCTTTGCCAAACTGTTCCCCAAACGGAAGCTTGACAAACTGAGAAACACAATCCTTCTCACTTCTACCAGTAACATACGGTGCAACCTTCTTCCAGTCATCTCCATAGTGCATAACAGCTTCCAGCAGCTGCAGAGTTTCCTTCTCCGACCACTCTGTCTTCGACTCCTCACTTAGCTCAACACGCTTAAACTCCGAGGCGCTAATACCAGTACGATAGTTACCACGGACATAGCACCTCGCACACAATGTCAACTCATACTGAAAAAGAAACAATGAAGAGTACTTTAGTTTCATAAATATAGAGGCTTTGCTATTGGCATATTCCCTTGTATCATTCATCATCCAAGTGAATCAAACCTTATCAGAGGCGAAACAAGCTACGCTGCAAAGTAACTTGCAGCCATTGCAGATTCTCTTGGCAGTTTCTTTGACTGTTGAGGGAGGATCGGAGGCAGCATCTCCGGCGGATTTCCCGGCCTCCTTTTCGTCCCACTTGAGTGGCTTAGCAGAGGTGGAGCTAGAATAGTTGATAAGCCCCCATGAGTCGAGGAAATCAAAGACGCGACGAATAGAGACAACATCACTGACGAGACTTCTCCGAACGTCCGTGAAGCTAATCTTCCGAGGATGGTCGTCTCTGTACTGCTTGATGATTGAGTTCCTCAAGTAGAGGTAAAATTTAGGGTTTTTCGAGGAAGATCTCGAATCGAAGAATTCCGGAAGCGAACGGACCTCGCATTCGTTGATGTCGGTCCACGAAAACCACCCTAATCGCTCAAATCGACGGTGCCAATACAAAATCCATAAGAAAAATTGTATAAAGAAAAAAGAATAAGCCAAGGTTCCTTGGCGATGCAGACTTACGGGAGTAGCTAGGTATGTAGATACAATCTATATCGGAAGAAGAAGAAGGCGGTTGCGAAGCCGCGGAGACTCCAGACGGAGTTTCAGGCGTGACAGGAAGCGAGGGAGTAACGGGTGAAATTTCCCCAGATCCGCCGAAATTTGGAGCTTTCGTGGCCATGACTCTGTTCAACTAACGCCACTTCGCCGGAGAAGATAGAGAGAGAAAAGAAAAAAGAAAGACTCTAATTAAAAGTCCGACAGCTAAACAGGTTCGGGTCTGGGTCCTGCTCCACGTGGAGTTCAGGATCCGGGTTCGGTTTAGGTAAACCCAGCGTATAAACCGATGGAAATTAGTTTTTTTTTCAAATTACCAAATTCGTTCTTTTCTTTTTATGTCCTACATTGTAATATGTAAGACTAAAGTGTGCCTAAATGTCTATAAAATTTTATTTTGATAGAATCAGGGGTTATAAACCATGTTTGTAAACATTAGATTCGGCTATACTTGATGTTATGTTCCGTTTTTTCTTATACATACCAGCTGAACTAACTCTAATTGAAGTTTTTTTTTTCTTAAGTTGATTGAAAATAGAAATAGTAACGTTTAATGTGATGGCATAATTTCAAACGTAACTCATTTGCTAAACTTTAAAAGCTCAGAAATTCTTGATGAAACTTATGTGCACAACTCTTATTACTGAGTAAAAGATGAGCGAAAGTGTGTGCAGATTACTACATATAACACATGGGAGCCAAGAACATGACCAGAAGCCTCATTTGCTCTTTATCCCAAGTTCTCAGTCCACAATCTTAGCTTTCCGGTAGCTCTCTACGGAATCCACAAGTGTTTCCTCCAACGGGCGGAAAGTCCAACCCAACTTCTGCAATTTCTCTGAACTCATTTTCGCCCTTTCTTCCACTTCGACGTATCTGTGACATTGCATAAGTAGAGCTTGGATCAAAGTTAAGATCTTGAAGAAACTTCATACACTAATCTAAAAGGTTGGTGACAATGAACCAACATCAAATATTCTGTTCTTAAAGCAAAATACTGCAGCCTAATCATAACAGCTTATTATGTTTTAAGGGGTTTCACTCAAATTGTGAGCAGAGAGAGAGAGAAGAGACATATGTTGTGGTTTGCTTACCTCTTTGGGTAGTTGTAATTTGGGTAAAGACTTTTCAGCTTCTCAACTATATCCTGTTCTTTAACCGTGTGGGCTACGCATATGTATCTTCCTTCAGCTTCTGCTTCCTCATAAACCAAAAGTAACGCTTGAGCCACATCACGCACATCCACCACAAGCCGCACTTGGTTATCCCGTGATTCAAATCCCTCTGCACAAACACAAAAGTCAAATCAAGACCCAAGATTCACCAACCCATATACCCAAGTTTCTTCTACTGGTCCCAGGCTTGTGTATACCTTTAAGAAGCTTGACAAGAGCAAGGGTACTAGCATTTACTGTGTGCTGCTGCAATATAGGTCCAAAGACCATGGTAGGGCAAATGCTGACGAGATCAATCCCGGTTCGTTTTGCAAATTCGAAAGCTTCACTTTCTGCTTGCGTCTTTGACAGACAATACCAATTCTGCCAAAGGGTCTAAACACAGTAAACAAACGATGTGGAACAAAAATGAAATATAACAACAAGTGAGAGAGCAGGGATTCAGGATGCATCAAAATGAAATATAACAAGTGAGAGCAAAGGATTCAGGATGCATCAAAAACCTCGGTTTTTCTGCAATATTCCTGGTCAGACCAACAGGTCTCATCTAAAACCTGATTCTTTGACCACTTAGGGTTCATCATAACAGCAGCTGGTCTTATTTTTCAGTTATACTTTAATAGTTATGGTGATACTAATTTTGAAACTTTGTTTGAAATAAGCTGGTGCGATCATTTCTACCTGTGAAACAAATGCAAGGCAGAGTAATTGAGACAATGTAAAACATAGCTAGATGAGATTAGAGCTATGAGATCCTCACCTCAGGATTTGGGACTGAAGATGATGGAACCGGGCATGCGACATGGAAGACGCCTCTGCAACCTGCAATAGCAGATTGAAGAGATCCATAGTCCAGCAAATCAGCCTTGAAGAGCTTGAGTTTCTCACCGGCTTTCCCTAGCTTCTTCAAATGAGAATACTTTTCGTTGTCTGTAAAACATAAACCATGTAAAGTGAATCTCTTGATCAGAAACAATAATATTGGTCAATGAATTCAACCGCTAAAAGAAGAGCATCAAAAATATGTTTTTGAAGGCGGAACTAAAAAGCTAAAATCTTTGAAACTACAACGAGAATTCCAAATTAGACCACAGAGTTCTAGTTTCACATACACAAGTAACACAAAAATGACCTACAAGATCGGAGAGATTAGAGAGAAGGGGAAGTACCAGGGTCTCTGACAGTGCCATGGACGAAGTAATCCTTAGAGAGAAGAAGATCGACGACCCACGAAGCCAGAAACCCTCCGGCACCGGTTACACAAACCTTTCCTTTCTCCACCACCGACATTGTTTCGATAAGAGCAAAGAAAAAAAAAAAAGATTCTTCTTCTTAAAAACGGTCGCGAGGTGTTTCTTGAATCTTCTTCTTCCTTGCTTTACTGCCAGGTGGGTACTGTTTTACCATCTGTCCTCTGCTCCATCTCAAATTTCTCTCTTTGACTTTTTTGCCTCCATCCTTTCTTATTCAAAAGTCCATGGGCCTAACTTCGGCCCATAAAACCGGATCTATTAATGCAACGTGGAGCCGTTACAGCCGCATGATTCAATCACAGACAGAGAGATTTGCATTGCTGAATTGCCATCACACTAACCGTCTCTGCGACCGGTTTAGTTTCGCAGTGGGCACCAAGCAAATGAGAATCAGAATCAAAATCAAATCAAAGTCGCTGCTTTAATTTCCAAAATCGAATCATCAAAGTCAAGCAAACCTTGGAGAGATCCAAAAGGAGTTAAGAACCATACAAGCAGGATCGTATTGGGGGGAGATCAATGGCTAGCAACTGGAGAAGATCAATGGGGAACGTGAGGTCTTTCGTCGGAAACTCCATGGGAGGTCTTAGGGGAAGTCAGAGTCTCGCTTCTTGGGTCGTCGCCGGAACAATTGCCTACTTTCTATGGGTTAAACCAGCTCAAGATCTCAAAAAGGAACAACAGGTAACCAATTTCGACACTCAGATTCTCACATCCCCAAAGTTTATGTTTATGTGGAATCTCCGATTTCAATTTTCCTCGGTTGTCTCTGGATGATTAGGCTAGGGCAGCTCTCGCAGTAGCCGATCCAAATCAATACGTGGAGAAGAGGAGACCAATCGCTGATCCTCAGGTAAATTTCAAACATCAATACTCATTTGCGAATTTTTCGTTATAGTTTTTGTTTTTGGTATCAATGTTTTCTTTTTCATGCTATATTCAGGTTACTGGTCTGATTTATGGAAACAAGAAGAAAACCGATAAACCACAGGATTAAAATTTCTGTAAGTTTTTGAAACATGTCGTTGTAAGTTAGCTTCTACAGTTTTTTGTCCAGTTTCCTATAGCTAAAGATCATGTATAGACAACTATAGTTGTGACTTACACAAACAACGAATAAAAAGATGGAAACTTTTTTGAAGGGTTTTATATGCATTGTGAGATTGAGAACGGATCTGAAACTTCGTTTTGACTCTCAATTAATGTTCCAGTTGGCACCAGGCTGTTCGAGTTTTCTTCTGTGAAACTGATGCTGGAAAGATATGCGTTGTAGTTGAATCTTTGTTTACTAATTGAATTGGTGAGATGCATCGACTTATATCTTTTCGGGTCCTTTGCAATTATGTTGTTTGGGTTTATTCTAGACTATGGTTGTGTTCTGCCACAAGGATTGGGCGTTTATCTTGCGTCATGTTAGGAAAGTATGTCTTGTTCCTTAGTTCGATCGCAATCAGAAACCTTACCTTCCCGGGGATTGATCATCTTTTATATCATGTGATGCAATTGACAATGGACTTCTGTGTTTTGTTTAGCATCATATTAGAGTTTTTCCGTGAGTGCAGTCGAAGAGCTATGGCTGGGTTAGATATATACTTTAGTGTCTTTATCTTGGATGTTCTATGAGTTGGTCAGATTGGTTTGGTTTGTTCTGCTTTGCGTTCTTGGATTGATTCAGTTTGGTGTGTGTGTGTGTGTGTCTAACTTTCTTTAATCCTCCCCATACTTGCATCAGATTAGTAAGGTTTTTTTTACTTTTTATCCATAAAAACCATATGCTATGCGTTGCAAGTTCTTTCGTAAACCTTAAGGATCATGAGTTTAGACGATTCTGCTAGAGAAAATATTACAACGAACAACATGCGTAAATCCTTTTAACACTGGTAATGTTGGGAAGCTGAAAAACCATAGCATGAGAGAGCAGAAAAAGCCTCTTTGGTTAGTTCAAAAATTGCAAACAACTACAACGATTTTAAATAATGTGTAAGAATTCATGATTATTATTTTTGTTTGCCAAAGGTAATTCATAGATGCGGCCACAAACATAACTGGAAACATTGTTTATAATTGTTTTTGTTGGATCCATTTCCAGTGTCGCTTATTCCACAACTCAACTTGACTTTTGGATCAATACAAAAAAAAAAACCTAAACCAATTGACAAGTTAAGAAAATTCCATTACCTTTTACTAGTACGCGATTTGTTTATTATTGAAGAGAATAACACTTCGTAATTGAGTCTCTTTATTTCCATTTTGCTCACTCTCAAAAATGTTTAAGGAAGAGACAATGGTAAAAAGCTTGTCATTATCAGGCGACCAAAAAATGGCGGTTAGAGATCAGAGAAAAAAGGATTAAAAAACATAGCGATATATAGGATTTTGGCGGTAAGGTAAACAAGGAACGCGAGGAAATAAATAATATTCTGATTTTTCAATTCTTGTCTTTTACGCTTGATTTTCGAAAGAAAGCTATGAAAATTACTTCTAGCTCTGTGTGGTCAAATATATTGCTTTAGAAAAATTATGAAGACGTACTAAAATTCCCCACTTATCATCATTTTCATTTTGACAGGTAGGAGAAGCACCAATAAGAAATGTCACGGAAAGTCAACACCAACGACCGCGTCCGTTGACTAAGAAAGTCCTTCGCCGTCTCCTTTGGTTCATCATCATCTTCTTCCTCTCTGTTAAAATCAGGAGAGAACTCTTCCAATCAAAACAAACACCACAACCATGGCTTCACTCTCCATCTCCACCTTATTTCTCCTCCTCCTCTTCGCCACGTCATCACCGGCGGAGGCTCAGCAACCGTACGTCAACAACCGCCAGCTCGACTGCGAAAACCGAGCCTTCGACAACATAACCAACGGTAACACCTGTAACGGCCCAACCTCTTGCCGCTCCTACCTCACTTTCTGGTCTCATCCACCGTACAACACAGCCAACTCCATCGCCGGACTCCTCAACGTCTCCGCCGCCGAGATCCAATCCATCAACAACCTCACCACCGTCACCGCCACAATCACTCCTCGTCAACTTGTCATCATCCCGGCCAACTGCTCCTGCTCCGGCGCCGGATTCTACCAGCACAACGCCACTTACAGAATCTCAAGACACGAGACGTATTTCTCCGTGGCCAACGATACATACCAAGCTCTGTCCACGTGTCAAGCCATGATATCACAGAACTCTTACGGCGAGAAAAACCTTGTCCCTGGATCTGACCTCCTCGTCCCTCTCCGATGTGCTTGCCCCACCGTGAATCAAACCGCCGCCGGATTCAATTATCTCTTGACCTATTTGGTCTCTCAGGGAGACAGTGTCTCCACCATCGCCGATATGTTCAGGAGCACAACCGACGCCGTTTTAGACGGTAACGAGCTCAAGTCAAGCGACTTGATCTACTTCTTCACTCCTCTTTCGGTTCCTCTCAGGACTGAACCTACCAGAATCGTGACATCTCCGTCGCCTCCTCCGCCGGTTGCTACGCCGCCTCAGTCGCCGCCGGTGGAGCCTCCGGGATCCTCCTCTTCTCACAAATGGGTTTTCGTCGGAATCGGAATCGGAGCCGGTTTGCTTCTCTTAATCTCACTCTTTGCTCTCTTCTTCTTTTTCTACAAACGAAGATCGAAACCGGAACAGAACAAGCTCACTGATTCATCGACCAAACACTCTGTTCTCACAACAACTCCTCCTCAATGGTCAATCGATTTGTCCAAATCCTCAGATACATTTGGTCTGAAATCCGCAATCGAGTCCCTGACGATTTACAGATTCCACGATCTCCAATCAGCTACTTCGAATTTCAGCGAGGAGAACAAAATCAAAGGCTCGGTGTATCGCGCAACGATCAACGGCGACGATGCGGCGGTGAAAGTTATCAAAGGAGACGTCTCTTCCTCTGAGATCAGTCTCTTGAAGAAGCTTAATCACTCCAATATCATCCGCCTCTCCGGATTCTGCATCCGAGAAGGAACCTCGTACCTTGTCTACGAGTACTCGGAGAACGGATCGATTGGTGATTGGCTTCACTCATCGGACAAGAAGAGAACTTTGACATGGAAACAGAGAGTTGAAATCGCTAGGGACATAGCAGAAGCTTTGGATTACCTTCATAACTACGTAACACCACCTCATATACACAAGAACTTGGAATCCACCAACATACTTCTCGATTCTAATTTCAGAGCCAAGATTTCGAATTTTGGGGTAGCGAGGATTCTTGATGATGGTGATCTTGATCTTCAGTTAACTAGACACGTTGAAGGAACACAAGGCTACTTAGCTCCAGAGTATGTCGAAAACGGAGTGATCACTCCGAAGCTAGACGTGTTTGCCTTTGGAGTTGTGGTTCTTGAGCTTCTTTCAGGGAAAGAAGTAGTGACGATACAGAAGGAGAAGGGAGAAGAAGAAGTGGAGATGTTGTGTAAAGAGATAAAGAACGTGCTTGGAGGAGAGAATGTTAGAGAAAAGCTAAAAGCGTTCATGGATCCATCTCTAGAGAATGAGTATCCGTTAGAGCTGGCTTACACCATGGCTCAGCTTGCCAAGAGCTGTGTCGCACCTGATCTTAACTCGCGTCCATCTATTGCTCAGGTCTTAACCAAGCTCTTGATGATCGTCTCGTCCTCCATGGATTGGGAACCTTCTCATGACCTTCTTCATGATTCGGGCTCTCTTGGCGACTAGTTCTTCATTTATTTTTTTTCAATAATAAGTAATTAGATTTTAGATTTTTTTTTGTACTAGACAAGATATGGGATCATAAAGCTAAAACATTTAGGTAGCAGATAAAATAATTGGTACCACTCTTTACAACAAAGTAATAAGATATGATAGAGAAGCTTTGTGTACTCTTTTGTGCTGATAAGCAGTTTATGAATAAGTTATCAATGGAATAGTAAGAATAAGAGGAGAAACAAAACCAAAGTTACATAAAGTAGCTATATCCACTACACATAAATTGCTTATCCGAGTCAGAGAGAATCCCATCCTAGAGGATCAAACTATGTTATCTGGTCATGGGAAACTTACCTAAAGCAATACAAGAAACAAAAGTTTATAACAGGCAAATATAAACGTTCATGTGAATCCAAGTCATACCAGAAGCGACAAAGAATCAAGCTTAATCCTTTTCATTCCCTTATACTCGGAAACTATTTATGTCTTGCCTTAAATTTTTTAAATATGGCTCCAAGTTCCAATTAGTCATAATATTGAATGAATTATTGTGAATCACAATATTGAATGAATTATTGTGAATCACAATATTGAATGAATTATTGTGAATCACAATATTGAATGAATTATTGTGAATCACAATATTGAATGAATTATTGTGAATCAATGATTTCTCAAACCGATTATTATTGTGAATCGCTATTCAACAATCTAAAAATGGCTTTTTCATATGGTAAGGACAAGGTCTTAAGTAACTCTGATTTCTAAGTTCAATACTTAACAAAAGATAACACAACTAACTAAAAAGAAATGCCACATCAACTTTCTCCAGCTAAATGCCACATCAGCATTGGAGAGAGTGAAACATGTCCATTTACAATCTTAACTAAAAAATAAGTAATGAAATTTAAAGAAACACATTAAAGAATATAAATAAATAATATGTATATAAATAAATTTATATAATAAACGAATTAATTTAATTTAAATATATTACAATTTATAAATATTATATAATATAATGCACCATTCTATTTTCTTTTTTCAAATGATTTAAATTTCATTTTTAAACTAAAAAAAATAATTAAATTTTAATGCAAGTGAAAAAAATTATAAAACTGAATATATTAATAAAAGATTAAAGAGATAAAAAATATAAAAAATAATAGTAAAAATAAGAGAATATATAAAAATGTCATAAATTGTTTTTTTGATACAAAAAACTAGGAATCAATCAAATATATATAACAAAAAAACTCAAAATTGTATATTGAGAAAGTTGACAAATATTATATTAGTAGGATTTACAACAATAAAAAGAATATGAAGATGGAAAAACAAATAAATATTCCTCTGGTATTCAACTTATATTTTTATGTGAACTATTATATTTTTATACAGAAATTAAATAGTAGGTTTTTAATTCTTTATTATAATGGGAGAAATTTTGGACTATTTCGTACAACTGTGTAGAATAGTTACAAATAATATGTTATAAAAAAATCAAAGAAATTATAAATATTTTAAAAGCAAAAATTGATAATAAAAATAAAATTTAATAAAAATTTTTAAAATGTATAATTTAAATATAAATTAAAATAAAACTGCGCATATGCGCGGGTTCTTTCCTAGTATTGATAAAAGTTATTAATGAAATAGTAAAAAGAGGACAAAACAAGAACGAAAAATGATACAAGTAAACGGTAACAACTATACCTTTATACACAAAATGCTTATCAGAGGAACTAGGTTTATTATATCTGGTCATGAGAAATTTTCCACAACTTCCGTCCCGAGTTTTTTCTTCTCAAACTCTTTAACCGTTTTCACTAGCTTCTTCATGTTATCGTCGTACACAAATGGACGCTTCTTGTAAAATGTCACGTTGTTCTTGGCCGAAACAGGTAACATCTCTCTGCAAAGCTCCTCGTGCACGGTTATGGTGTTGTGGTAATGGTAATAACGTATCTTTTTCTCTGTCTTGTGTAGTGTTTTCCCTACTACGTTTTCAGACATGTGAACTCCTGTCGCAAACGCGTTCTTGGCCTGAATCGCGTATTTCCTATCACGCCGTATGTTTGTTCTTGATTCCTTAAATAGCAACTTCTCAAATCCCCATTGCCTGCAAAAAAATCGCCCATATAAACAAGAAAACAAGCGTGTTCCTTTTCATAACCCCTTTATATACAGAAACATTAGAAACTTGCCTACAAAAATTGAATCAAAGTGTAATCTGATATCAAGATTCGATCCTAATCATTCACCATAAGCTATTCAACAAGATTTCCAAAATCCTATCACAAAAATCTGACAGTTTTGCAATATAAGGGGGCTCAAAGAACCATACCTGGGATAATCTTGAGAGGCATCGTTTAAGCAAAGAACATTAGACATTGGATTCTGCTCAATAGTGAACTGAGTATTAACCGAGAACTCAGCGAGCACCGATTCAAGCGTGTTTCCGTCAGGCAAATAGATATACTCGTCGACGTCGAAGAAGAAAGTCCAATTCGCAGCGTGACGATACCGATGCAAGCAATCATTAACGATCAAGAACTGATTGTAATAGTATCCATCATACTGCGACTGATCCCGAATATCCTGAAGCGTGACCCTCCCGGCACGAATCCAAGGCTCAAGAACCTCCCTAACTTCCGGCGAAACACCACCAGCATCGTGCAAGACGAAGTGAGATCTGTCTCCGAAGAACCAAGCGTGGTAAGCAATCCACTCCCTCATACGCGACGAGCTCACGTTCCCGTAAAGAGACGAGCCACAGTATAAGTAATCGTACGGATACGGCGGCGAGAATTTGGAATCGTCGTAAGATCCGGCGGATTCCTCCATCGTCGTGAACCGCTCGAAGAGTCTCGGAGACTCGCCGTAGTAAGCGTTGAGGATGAGTTTACCTCCGGAATTGTCGGAGTTAGGGTTCGATTGGAATGTGCAATTGACGACGACGACGGTGTACACGCGTCCGTATCCCCAATCGGGAAGAATCTTCACTGCTTTAGCTCGAATCGAGGTTCCGTTGCTCGCTAACCACTCGCACTTGAACCACGGTTTGCCGAATGTGTGGATCGGCTTCAAGGCGAGTCCGACGACGGCGAATGTCGCCGGACCGCCGCGGTAAGCTCCCATGAGGACGAAAAGCGCCGCCGCGTTTCCGAACGGCTGGAAAACGCGCTTGTTCGGATCTGAGGGAGACGAATCGTACTTCTGGGAAGTAACCGGTGTGGCGGAGAAGGCGGTGAAATTTTCAGGTGACGGAGATGATGTGGAGGAGAGGATGGTGGTGGTGGTGGTGGTGGTGACGGCGACGGGAGAGACGGAGCAGGGACGAGCGGTGGAGATGAGGCTGTGGTAGTAAGGAGGAAGGTTCCAGATAATCATGACGAGGGAGAGAGCTAGCAATGTAGCAATCAATGGCTTCTTCTCGAATCCGACGAGGAATCTTACGGTGGTGGTCGAAACCGGCGGCGAAACATCCTTCCTCATGTTTTATTTTTTTTTCTCCGTCGCCGGTGAGGTTAAAACGCACCGTTTCAGTTTCGAACAATGATAGTTAGAAAAGATGACGACAAGCGTCAGAGAGAAGTGACTCGTGGCTTCGCCGACACGGCGTTCGATAATGGAGAGGGAGAGAGAGAGAGAGAGACTCGTGGCTGTCTGATGAGTAGAGTAATGTAAAGTGTGGAGGTTGTTTTAATATAATATAAATATAGGGCTTGGATCTCTAATGATTTACGAAAACGACACTGCATCTAATAACACATTGTGTAAAGTTGGATCGTCTGTTTAAATTGCTGGCTCCCAATTGATAGCTTGTGGAGCCCCCACGAGTCGTGCCAAGTTGGCGTAACGGTGATAACTTGAATTATTTGTTTTTTGTTTTTGGTGCTTGCAAAAGTGAAAAGCTAAATGTGGATAATAGGCTTCACTAAAAGACTAAAGACTAAAGAGTTAGTGTGCCACATAAAATGTTTAATGTATAATCTATAACTATATATATCAGTTGTTAAGTGTTTGTTACGTTTGTTAAATATCGATTTGACCACTTACTGACTTGCTACTATTCAAAGTCTAAATTCGAGAGTCAATCCATTGTCAACGAAAACTCAATTTGACAGTAGAATGGACATCAAAATACTCACTTAAAAGTAGAATTCAGTGAACTCTAGACTCATTCCATCTTACAGCCAAAAAGAGCATTTAACGTATTTTAATAGACAACGGATCTCTTGTTTCAACAAATATTATATGTCAAAAAGTTGCGCTATATCTATGTACTTAAAGGACTAAAGAGTATCCTAAAAAAAAGGATGACCTGATGTTCGCTTTTTCTATTTTGCATACAAGTTTACACTTCAACAACTAACAGAAATGGTTAAATATAATATTCACCATAAATTCATATCTTTAATGTAATGCTTAGACTAGTATCATCACCCCTTAAATTGATTAAAACATGATTTTTCGTCCAATTATGGAACTCTTAAAAGTACGGCAATGCTTTTAGTCTTAATCATAACTATCGAATTTAAATTGAATGCGAATACGAAGTTTGATAATCACATAAGTCCATCTAAGACTGCTTTTTGGGAACTTGAATGTCAACTCTTAACATTAGAAAAAAAAAGCCTTTAAACGTCAATAAGTGAGATCATGTGTGATGTGTCGCGTAAGAAAACTTAAGGATGCCCACATATATTGTCTGTCTTTTCGTCATCTCATTTTTCTTTTTCTTTTGTTTTGATTTTCTGTCAAAGTTTAAGTATTTGTTTTCTCAATCTTGTCGGTCGAAGTTGTTACAATTAAATTCCAAGTAATAGACTTCATACAACTTTTAATTAATCTTTCAGTACATGATTGACCATCCTACTTTAGCGTGTAAAACGCTTATATGTGATCGTCCCTTGTGGAATCTTCTGACAATCTGATCGACAAAGTGAGCCTTATGGAAGAACAGTTTTAGCTTTCAAGGCAAAAGTAAATTATGCTCATAATAAAAGAAGGTACAAAAAACTAAATATGTACACCTTCTCCTTATATTTGGCTTTGATTGGTATTATCAAAATTCAAAAACCATCGAATAACAATATGTTTGTAGCAAATTTGCAAAGATTTATAATGATTAAATGGCATTTTACTAAGTCTAATCAAAAGTTATGTATCCTAAAATTTTTGTTCGTTTTATATTCGGCAAAGGCGTTGTTTCTTTTGGGATGCATCACATGTCAATCCCTCACCGAGAAAATATTTGTCTCAAATTTGGAATTCTCATTAGCACACCGAAGACTGCCTTAGTTTTTTTTTTTTGGTTCGGGGATTTTTGGATATAATGCAAGAAATTGCGATGCTTAGTTTAATCACTTTATTTAACGTCTCTGTTAGAAATCAACATTTGACAGTCAAACAACTTAGGGGGTGTTATTCAATTATGAATTTAGAATGAATTTTCTATGTTTTATAATCTTCTAGATTTAAAAGTTGATATCAGTTTGATGGATTCATTTGTTTAGATTCTAAAATCTCTGCAATATACACTGGATTTTGATTCTAATAATTTACTCATAAAACTCTATTAGAATTTATTTGAAATGATTTAATGTACAAAGATTTTAAAAAATTATTTAGTTTTGAATAACACTGGATTTTAATGAAAGATTTGAAATCTTTATTGAATAAAGACCAAACTTTAAAACCTCTTAAATATGATTTACAATCAAAATAACCAATAACACTTGATTTTAAAACATTATTTAGAATCATTAGTTGAATAATAGTAAATTATTGTTGGATTTAAATTCTATTAAAAACCATGATTGAATAACACCCCCTTAGAGTCTGATTGGCAAATTAATTTTAAAGGCTTTTAGGGCTTTGAAACAAAAATAAAGTTTTTAAAACCAGTTTTTAACCAATCAAACTTTAATGATTCAAAGTTTTAAAAGTCATAACTTCCATCCTAAAAAATCTCACAGCCTTCTCTCTCCTTTTTTCTTTGTAAATCGACACTTTTTTAAAAAAACCTCAAAATGTGGCTTTTACTTTTTTTTCAAAGTTACAGTCATAGTTTAACAGACTTAAAAAATGATAAATCTACTTATTTCACATACTTAACAAAATTAAATAAATGTTTTTTTCAACAAAGCTATAAACACAAAAAAACATGGCCCATCTAAATTAGGCCCAAGAAAAATGCGGGCCCGTCTACACGCTCCCGTAGGTTTGCGCGTATATGATTTCACAAGGTCGTGGTTTGAGTAAAACAACAAACGGCTATATTCCGATTGATTTTCAAAATTGTAAAGCGAAGAAGCGACTATGGCGGAAACGAGTGTTCAGATCTCAGATCCAGAGTCAGAGTTTCTTGCTTCCAAGCAAGAGACCGGATTTGAGTGGGAGCTTTTCAAGGAGAACGTCCGGCCACTGAAGAGAGGACGCAATGTTCGTCAACTCAACCACGCTCTCAAATCTCACTCCGACCACCAATTGAAGAAGGATCTCGTCGATAAACGAAGGTATAGCCATTCAATTTCACACGTATGCTCTTGGGTTTCAATAGAAATGGTCAAAATTTTATTATCTTTAATTATCTGCTGTCTTCTTTGATTTTCTATTAGGAAGTTGATTGAAGCCATCGATGACTACGAAGGAGATGACCCTCTCTCTCCTTGGATTGAGTGAGTTCCTTCATCTTTTCTTAATTTTTAACTTTCTTGATTGGGTTCTTGAAAGTTGCAAGCTTTAGGACTATTGCTAGATTTGGAATGTTTGTGCTCGTCTCTAGACTGAACTGTCCCAATCTCTTAATCTGAGCTTCTTTCACTGTTCTGTGGAAAGGTGTATAAAATGGGTGCAAGAAGCTTTTCCACAAGGAGGAGAATGCTCGGGGCTGTTAGTGATATACGAGCAGTGCGTTCGCAAGTTCTGGCACTCGGAACGTTACAAGGATGATCTTCGTTATCTCAAAATCTGGTTGGAATATGTAATGTTTCTTCTTTAAGCTCCTTATTATTCCTTCAAATACATTTTTTTTTTGTTTTATGTTAAAGTGGTGACTTTATTTTGTTATCTTGAAGGCGGAGCATTGTGCTGATGCAGAAGTGATTTACAAGTTTTTGGAGGTGAATGACATTGGGAAGACACATGCTGTGTACTACATATCTTATGCCTTGCACATGGAGTTTAAGTCTAAGGTGAAAACTGCGAACGAGATCTTCAATCTCGGTATCTCCAGGTTAATCTTCCATATTGCTTCTCCTTCATAGTTCACATACAGGTTTTGTCCCATGGTCTGATTGAAAGTTTGAAACTTTGTGCAGAAATGCAAAGCCAATGGAAAAGTTGAATGATGCATACAAGAAATTCATGGTTAGAACTATGACAAGGCTCAAAACAGCTGATGAAGTAAGAACAGTTTTTTCCGTTATGTAAAACTGATTATTTTAATGCCTCTAAGGTTTTGTTCATGATTGCTAATGTTTCCACCTAATAGCAGGAACCTAAGGAGAATGACTTACCGTCAAGAAGCTTTGGCACATTATTGTCCAGGGGAGATAATAATAGTGAGTCACATTAGCTTTACTTAGAAATCACTGAAATTTTTTTGAAAATCTTTTCTTCTTACATGACAATGTTTCTAATAGATGCAGGAAGGCAGGCGTTAGGACCACAAGCCAAAAAACCAAAGTCGAATCAGTAAGCATTTTAATTGATTCTTTATTTCTCTATTTTCTTCAACTCAACTCATACCTTTAAGCTATGATTTGTGCAGCTCCTCCAAGACAACTTTCCCTATCTACGCGGACACTACACCAGGGAATAATACACAGTTAGACAAGTCAAAACCAGAGTTTGGTAGCTGGCTCATGCTCGGAGGCCGAGCAGAGAGGAACAAAGAAAACAATTCTTTACCTGGAAAATGGGCAACATTCAAGGTTTTTTTTCCCTCTACTTTTACCTCCAAAACAAAAACTTTTCTCTGTAAATTGATCACTTAACCCGCATTTATATATATCCTCACAGGTTCCTCAGAAACCCATTGTGAGAACTGCAACAGCCTCTGCTTCCACCTTTGAGGTCTTTGTCGATGAAGAAGAAGAATGTAAAGAGGGAGGAGAGAAGAAGAAGAAGACTGAAACCATCTCATCGTCATCAAACGTTCTGCCCCTTAATGATGGCCGTGAGATAAAAAAGTAAGCATAAAAGCCCTTCTTAATTCACCAAAGAAAGAAAAAAACATTATCTCCTGACATTGTATTACTAACATTGTTTCCTTTAAAAACTGTAGAGAAACAGAGCTGCTGCGACAGAACCCCTTAAGGCATTTCCCATCCAACAGCTTCCTACGATGATGATGAGTATTATCTCTACGAACAATCTATAACAGACACGATCTTCTGATTTGAATTTGAGGCTTTTGTCTATAAAGCTCCTTGTAATTTGCCTATTTGGATTTGTGTTTTGTGATTTTCTGAGATTTGTGTACCTTGATGAGCCTTTTTTTCTTAAACATCTATCTTTATTATTGAATCCATAGTTACATACAAATACAGAAAGTAATAAAAATACAGAAATATATAAAAAAAATATTTGTTACAATCACTTAAGGTAGGGTTGAGATTCATTCGGCGAGCCGTGTATACCTCTCCAAAGACACCTCTTAAGAAGAATCAGCATGTGTTTTGATCGCCTGAGAGAGTAGCAGATTCACCTTCAGTCTTATGCTTTAATTGTATCCTTAAACGTCCTCTTACTAGTTGAGTATGTTATTACTCTTTGCATCAACATAGTACTTTATGTTTATCCACATGATTCTTTAAATTAAGGAATCACTATGACGATATTTTTTACAGAATAGAGAAATTCTTTTTTGTTTTAAACTTTTAAAATTTGTAGACCTTCATTGTGATAGTATGGGAACAAATTACAAAGACTGGGCACTCCTCCCAAAAAAAGGGAAATTTGGTGGCATAGCAACACGACAAGATTATTTAGGTGTCTGAAAACTAAAATTTTTATGGTATGGAAAATACTATAAACCCCCTCAGCTCTTTTCTATTCTAACATCTCTTGAGAATGATAATATATACGTTTTTACATTTTCATTTTTTCTGACAGCTTTCTCTTTCATCAACTTTAATTTAAATTACTTTCCCACACATTTATAGTCAAGCTTAGGTCTTAGAAATTCATTCATGAATTTCTAAATACTGCTACCACACCCATATCCCCTCTTCTCTTATTTCGGCGACTATCCATCTTGCTTCCCCGTTTCCGTCAAGATCAACCGGAATTTGACACGGCGAATCTTTATATTACTGCGGTTTAAAGCTCCGAACATGGTGGACAAATCTTGTGAACCACCGCCTTTTTCATCCACAGCGAATATTGAAAGGTACATGTTTAGTCGTTGACACATCTACTTCAACTCTGTTATTGTTTCGTAATTTGAATGTTATCTGATTTTACTCGCAGTTACCCGCATACATCGTCGTTAATTTCCAGGATCTAGAATTTTAATTTTTCTCAGCTAGATTTCTCGTTATTCTTCCTCTTTTTGGACACATAAACGTTTGTCTCATAGTCCATTTCTAGTGATTCATGATTTTGGTATTTTTTACCAGCCCACTCTCATTCTCATCCGTCTTATAAATATCCAGATCTACGCTTTCAGATCTGAGTAGTCGACATCCGTCTTAACAGTTCCGTCATTTTTTTGTTGTTATTGATATCTGGTTCTCTTGATTTTGTAGATTTAGAATAGTTAACTATTTTTTTATGCATACTGAGTAAATAGTAAATACATTGAATATAATCATTAATAATCGTTTACTCTTATCATCTATAACAGATACAATAAATAACTACTCTATATTCAGTTAGTCTACATAACTACTATGCACATATAACCAACTACCAATATAACTATGGGTAGTTAACTATGTTATAACAATAGCTAACTTTTTGCCATTTTTCCTTTGTAGGAATATGTGTTCTCTTCGACAATATGAACCCACACTGTTTGCAAATAATGTGCTTCTCCAGATTCGCGATGCACTCGTTGATGTCTTTGTAAGGGTTGCTTGATATTCTGCAAATGATGCTTGTTCATTTGCTTGTTCATGTAAGGTTTTAAACAAAACATTCAAGGAATCATCTCTCATCAAGGCGCTCAACCTATCTGCCTTCATTAAACAGTTCAACTTAATGAAGCGCTACCCTGAATTATTTGAGTCAGTGAAAATGGATAACTACCAATAATTGACTTTGAGTAGTAGCTATCTAATCCAAATAGACAATTATTAATACTTACTTAAGTATTAGAATCAACTTAGAGTTTATGGAGAAATTAGACAACTACTAATAATCGATTTGGAGTACTATCTATCTAATCGAAATATGTTACAAAGTAGTCAACGTCTCGGTGTCATTCAAACGAACCTTCATTTTAAACATAGTCACCTACTAGTAGTCGTCTACTAGAAATATATGAACACAACAAACAAAAGAATTAGAATTAAAAGGGACGTCTATACTGAAGTGATACATGACTAGTTGGTATATGTCTATTTATTTTCAACTTGGTGCAACTATAGAAAGTATCGTCCAAAATTTCTCACACTTTCGGAGTGAGAGAATGTTTGTCTGAGGGGGATACAACTTTTTATGAAAATAGTTGTCTACTACATATCCATATACTCTGAGCTAATGATTTTCTATGAAAATAGTCAATTGTGGCTATAAAGTTACCATTGTGACACCTTCCAAGACACCTGGTACAAAGCTTTGCCGTATTCCTCAAATTTCTCTGTGTCATTCAAACGAATTGGATCAACCACATTTCTACCACAAAGTAGTCAACTATGACTCATTATAAAAAGCTCACTATGTTACAAACACTAAATAGTTGACTATGTTACCTTCATTTCTCCTCTGGATGAGAACTTTATTTTCTTTGGTCAACCATCTGGTCAGCGTATAAATGGAGGAAGTAGTTCTGAGACACCATAACAGACATGAGTTGGTACGAGGTGGAATGATCTTTCATAAAGGGATCTCCAAAATCTAGTTTGTTTCTCTAGATACACCTCTCCCATAGGCTTCTCGTTTGCAAAGAAGAAGTTACCGATAACTTGATATGTACACCTCTCCCATTTTTCTGTTGTAAACTTCATACTCATCGTGGCCAACAACAACTACCTACATTTTAAACATAGTCATCTATTTGTAGTCGTCTACTATAAAAATATGAACACAACAAACAAACAAAATAAAATTGAATAGAATGTCTATACTGAAGTGATATGTGACTACTTGGTATATGTCTATTTACTTTCAACTTGATGCAACCATAGAAAATATCGTCCATAATGTCTCATAGTTTTAGAATGAGAAGATGTTCATCTGAGGCGGATACAACTTCTTTATGAAAATAGTCGTCTACTACATAACTGCATATTCTGAACAAATATTTTTTATGAAAATAGTCAATTATTGCATAGAGCTATCTCAGATTTTAAATGATATGAGCAAAAAGACACCGTGTATAATTTCTTGAGAAAATACGAACCATAACGCTAAAAATCAGAAACTTGAATATTTGGTTCATGGGTGTTGTGTTAGTGGCTATTTATCTGATCCACAAAGGTCTCCTTGAAATTAACATATTCGTACACGTAATACTAGACGACAACAACGTTTAAAGTTTGCTAAAGTAACAATAAAGTTTATGCTGATATTGTTCCAAAAAACAGATAACGTCAATGTTTTGATAAGTTGGTGTGGTCTCAACCTTAGTCAGAAAAAGTAATATCCAGATTTAGAGAATAAAGGGTGTAATGTCATTTCCACATACCTTTTCTCGTTGATTTATGCTATCCACTTAATTGACTGATTTCCTATGTTAGTTACTTAATTTATTTTCTCAGAAGTAATATTGATGCAAATCATCCAAAAAAAATTCCAAAGAGAAAAAAGTGGCTTTAAGCGGATGGGAGGGGGCAGAACATAATCAAGCATTAATAGCCATTTAATTAAATGTTTAAAAACCAATGATGCGATTTTGGAGATAGACTTTGAGTGGTAAACAAGGGAAAATGAACAAAAAAAAAACGTTGGGAATTTTATTTGAAGTTAGTGGTAGGGGCATCATTTCATTTTATTATCTACCCTTTAGGGCTTTTAAGGGTTCCTTTATCTGCAATATGTTTGCATCTACTACTTAACTAACCATAACATTTCGACTCATTCAGAATTTGATTAAATAAAAATAAATTTTGCTTAAATATATTGAAAAATAATTCAAAACTTAAAAAATACAACCTGAAAAATACATGAACTGAAGCACATATATTTATTGTCAACCATGACTAAATCATCTTGTAGAATTCTGTATAGTATTTACTAGCATAAACATTGTATCATGTAATATATTACTTATGTTGCAGGAAACAAGTTCGAAGTAGCTTCAAACACCAAGTAGGAAATCCTCTAAACTGTTCAACCAAACCATTTGCATCGGTTAACATTTTCAAATCATAAATTTGAACCTCAAGCGAAATGTATATTTCTTTTCTTTCTTTAAATCTTAACCCACAAATTTCCTTATCGTGTTTGTCTTTTCTCCTTCCAAACCTAATGCTGAATGTCTATTTTTTGAGCAAAATTGATTACCATGGTTTAATCTTTTGGCAGCAAAAATAGGTTTAAATAGGTTATAAACCTGCTTTAACACCCTTATAATTTTAGAAAGAAAATAAAAAAACTAGTTTTAGGATGTGATTATACTAATGAGTTATAAGTCAAGAAAATTTGTACATTTACGAACACATTTTGAACCTTAATAAAAAGAAAAAAAAAACAGTACTTTTAATTCATAAAAACTCTTAACATGGAACTTGATTTCTCAAAAACCTTAGAACTCTAAACTCTTATAGATCAATAGGTTAAACAGACACTCGCTTAAGTCGTCATTTTCTCTCAAATAAGTTGACTTGTAAAAGAAAGAAAAAAAAACGGAGGAGGAATTGACCAAAACGCATGTATATGGATTATGTAGTAAAGCAATGTATAGTTGTTGTAGGGAAATAGCCAATAGAAATCCCCAAAGGACGCGTTTAATACCTTACTCTACGCCAAACTTACTTACTCTCTCTCCCTCTTTTATGTAGAAACAACCAATCACATTATGAATGTGAACTTTGGAGTTAGTTTAAATCACATGCATTATCTATGTTACAATTTTCAAACTTGTAGAGAAGCCATTATTTTTACATACAAAAAAATATACTAGTAATTACGAGAAAGTTCATGTTGAGGAGATGTATGCTCCTTTTTCTTATATTATGATATTTTGGTTTTTGTGATAATAATGATTGAATTTGAGTTTTGTTTGGTTTTGAGATTGAATCGTGGCCGTATAAATAAGGAGATGATAGTGATGTGCCAAAAAAAAAATCAGGAAATAGCACAATCAAAGCAAGTAATCCCTAATTGGACTAAATGATTAAAGATTAAGATCTACTTTGATTATGCCCTTAATTCAACAAATCTACATGAACCTTAAGAAAGGGTTAAGGGCCGAGATTAAATAAAAGGATTAAGGGTCAATATATCTACAGTTACCAAATTAAAAAACAAACAAACCAATAAAAAGATTAAAGAAAGCTTTTTATACATAAAAGTCATTATCTCACAAAATAAACACCCTTTCTCCTCTTTCATTTTGCTCTCTCAGACAAACGCCCGTAACGGGATGTTCTCACCATAACGCCGTTAAATCCGAGCCCGTTTCAACACGTGTTGTAAGGAAACGGAGGAATATTCCGTTTTCTTTTTAATCTAATGGCACTGGAACAGCTGGGGTTGGGAGTAGTGAGCGCCGTTGACGGCGAAGGTAACGGCGTTACGCAAGGCGGTGGAGAGAACAGTGCGCCGTCAAACGAAGGCGGAGATGACGGCGTTAAGACGGCGAGGTTGCCTCGTTGGACGAGACAAGAGATCCTAGTGCTGATTCAGGGGAAGAGAGTGGCGGAGAACAGAGTCCGGCGAGGAAGAGCGGCGGGTATGGCTCTCGGGTCGGGTCAAATGGAGCCGAAGTGGGCTTCGGTATCATCTTACTGTAGGCGTCACGGCGTGAATCGCGGCCCGGTTCAGTGCCGGAAAAGGTGGAGTAATCTCGCCGGAGATTACAAGAAGATAAAGGAATGGGAGTCTCAGATTAAGGAGGAGACGGATTCTTATTGGGTTATGAGGAACGATGTTCGCCGAGAGAGGAAGCTTCCTGGTTTTTTCGACAAGGAAGTTTATGATATTGTCGATGGCGGCGTGGTTCCTCCGGCGATTCCTCCGGGTCTTGCACTTGGCTTGGCTCCGGCGTCGGCGGAGGGATTGTTGTCTGATGTTGATCGGAGAGAGCTGGTGAGAAGTCCAGATAAGTTGAATTCGTCTCCCAAAGCGATTGAGGGTAAAATCCAGATCAAAGTTTTAAGTTTTATATGTTCATCCACAAGATTCCATTTTTTTTATAATGAAATTTGATTTTTTGATGAAGATGTTATAAACAAGGAGAAGCAAGCAGCTTGTGGAGCAGATCAAGGTTTGTATTTTTGTTATTCCTTCTTTATTTTGCATCCCATTAGATCGCTCGTGCTGGGGTTGGAACTGAAGTGTAGGGTCTTAGTGCTTTTGATATGTGATCCAAAACAACATAAAAAGGTCTGGTTTTGGAGGACTTATAAATGTTTTTATTTCTCTCTGTGTCTCGTATCCAATCTTGTTTTGATTTATTCCATAGACTTAAAACCTTGATCTATATGCTTTTTACAAACTAGTTTTAGAGCTCTAGAGTTTCTTTGTGGAAAGATGGTTTCATATTATAAAAAATGCAGCACTATTAGTGACCAATTGTGTTACATAAGTAGTTCAACTATATATCCCTCTGGTGCATGATTTCGTTTCAGTTATGTAGTTGTGTGTAAAGGGTCTCTCCATTATCTTGTTTTTTTTTCACAACAAATGTTGATTGTGAACTTGAAGGTAGACTGAAAGAGAAACATTTAGAAGCAGCTAACCCGGAAGCTGGGTCGACATCACAAGAAGAGAGAAAGCGTAAACGAACATCTGCTGGTGAAGAAGAAGTAGAAGAAGAAGAAGAAGGAGAAGCGACAAAAAGCATGCAGAATCAGTTGATACAGATACTAGAAAGAAACGGGCAGTTATTGGCGGCACAACTTGAGGTTCAGAATTCAAACTTAAAACTAGACAGGGAGCAAAGAAAAGATCACGGTGATAACTTAGTCGCTGTTCTCAATAAGCTCGCAGATGCCGTGGCAAAAATCGCAGATAAATTGTAGATATAGTACTATTTATGTAAATTTAGTCGTATATTACTTCAACATCACTTCTCATTATTCTTCTTCTCCTTTTTTTTTCTCTCATTTTACCACCATTGTTGATCGAAATATTGATGCCACACAGTATAAATCTCCATGTTTATATACACTTCTTATATAAACATGGAGATTTATACTGTTTTTTGACATCAATGTACTTTGTTTTGCTCTTTTTGACGGATTCAGACATCCTATGTATGGAGTTTTCATACTGTTTTAGGACATCAATTGTCTTTGTTTTGCCCTTTTGACTACCATAATTCAGACATCTTGATGGCCAGTATGGGTTGATAATTTGTGGCATTCAAACAAAGAAAACATATATTTGATTTTTCTTAAATTTCATGTTTATTTTCCCTTACTATAAAAAATATTGATGTATTATCAATATAGTTCCCATGTTACATTAAAGACTTAACACAATAAATTTCTTGTTCACATAATTTTTGTTTTTTATCAAAAAATTTCAGTCTCAAATTTGTGTTGTAAATTATTATGTCTGTGACAAGTTTTTTTGTGATGAAGGACAAGTAAACAAGTAGCAGTTTCATAAAAGTCGTAGACGTGTTTGACCGCCACCAAAAATATGTGTACGAAACGAAAGTCTATTTTCTGCTAACTTAACTGATCTGACTCACTTTGGAGTTTGGACTAAAAAAAGTTAGATATTTCAGACAGCATTTTTAAGTAGTAAATAAAGGGATATTTTCGTCATTACGCACTCTCATCTGCGCATATCATACGTCGCGCTGACCTAATTGCTTCGTTCGGATCGCTGACGTGTACGGTCTAGATTAAACTCAATCCTCAACTAGATTCTCTTCGTTCCTCTTCTCTCGCGTATATTAATCATTAACCTCTCTCTCTCTTCTTTCCTCTATTCCTTTTCTTTTTAACATTCTCTTCAAAGTTCGGCGTCGGGAGAAAATAAATCTCCAAATTGGATTGAAAACCAAAAAAAAAAAGCGAAGAAATTTGAAAACCTCGTTCCTAAATCTCGGATCGGGAATTTTGAATTAGGAAGCTTTGGTAAAAAAAAAGAGCTTAAAAATTAACTTGGATCTCTGTTTTTCTTATCGTTAATTTGGAAGGGACGACGGAAAGAACCCTAATTTCCGTGTTTTGGGATCAGTCTCTCGACGAGACTAAAAGGGGATTCTAAATCAGATCGGGTTGTTGGATTTTTTTGTTTGAATTTGATTTTTGAGCAGTGTGGAGATTTTTACATGCTTGTGGCTCGATCTGGTTATTCTAGAACCCTAAATCGGATGGGCAACGATGAGGATTTGATTGTATTGGCGGATGTAGAGGAAGGAGAGATCTCCGATTCTGGGAACAACACTTCAATTGAAGTTAAGCAGACTACGGCGGCTGATGGCGGAGTTATCGATGGTGGAGCTGTGGCCGGAGAAAGAGGAGGATCTAATGGCAGCTCTAGGGTTTGGACAATGCGTGATTTGGTGACAAAGTATCCTGCTTATCGTGGATACGCCAATTCGGGTCTCTACAATTTTGCTTGGGCTCAAGCTGTTCAGAACAAACCTCTCAATGAAGGTTTGGGAATGGATTATGAGCAAAGAGAGAGCTCTGAGAGTAAGAGTGGGGAAGGTGCTGATACTATTGTGATTGACGACAGTGATGATGAGAAAGAGGAAGGAGAGTTGGAGGAAGGGGAGATTGATTTGGAGTCTGCCTCTGATGAGAAATTAGCTGCAAGAGCTCAGATGGAGCCTGAATCATTCGTCTTGACAAGTGCTAACAAAGTGGAAGATGATAGGATTCAGAAAGAGAGAGATTTGGAGAACAAAGTGAAACTGATCCGTGGTGTATTGGAGAGTCCTCTCTGGCTCCTCCCTTAAGAGTGCGGGTAGCCA